>NW_023270816.1:10268303-10422884 GCF_011800145.1 Mirounga leonina
GCCGGGGGTCTGAGCCCGGTGTGCCCCCCACCCGCTCCTGCTGGGGCTGTCTGCTTGTTACTGCGAAGGGAATGAGGGGGTGCCCCCACATCTCAGGGTTCTTGCGAGGTTTGCGATAGCGCGTCTGTCCCCTGGCTCAGCAGGTGCT
Source organism: Mirounga leonina (assembly GCF_011800145.1). NCBI lineage: Eukaryota > Metazoa > Chordata > Mammalia > Carnivora > Phocidae > Mirounga > Mirounga leonina. Next base: position 10,268,452 of record NW_023270816.1, read on the forward strand.
CAGGGTGTGGAGTGACGGCGCGTCACGTGTGGGCGGTGATGACGCTGGCAGGCGGGTGGCCGCGGGGACCGGGAGATTCTCAGCGGGGCTCTCAGAGCGCTGCCCCTCACCTCGTTCTGGAAGGGAGGGCGGCCGGTTTCCCGAGGCCCCGGGGAAGGTCTCCCGCGCAGCCTGTCAGCGGCGCCCTCGTGGGCTGAGCCTCCCGGAGTTCCAGGCCCCGGTCGGCCTCGCCTCTGCTTTCCCCCACCTCTTTAAGAAGTGCGGGTGGCTTTCAGGTGGTTTCCGAGCATTATTTGAACGTGACTCTATTGTAGTTTTACAGAATGGACCTGTCGTGTTTGAGCTCAAAGGCTGTGGGGCGGCCACGGCTCTGTTGCTTGTTTCGGAGACAGGAAAGGCCCTGCTGCTGCTGTGCCCCAGGAAGCCGGGAGAAGCGCCGAGTCTGGTGGCCTCACCTGCAGTCACCCACACACAGCCCGGCTCCCGTTGTCACGGAGGTGGCTGGGGTCATCTGTCACCAGACATTACGTTAGGAGTTGAGTGACAGGGAACTCCATCTGCGGTCCAGTCAAGGTCATTGGTGCTATAAAATGTAAATTACAAGCACGTCATAGGTTGGAAGCTTATTTTTTATGACGGTGAAGGAAGAGTTTGCCCAGGTTTCGATTTTAAAATATACGGGCGGTGTATCCTGTTGTCAAGCCTGCGTTCCTTCTTAAATTCCTCACAATGGATATGGAAGCGGTAACACCGTAGAGCGAACTATTGGAAGTAAAATTAAAGGAGCTAGTAGTTTGAAAGGAAGTTTTCTCTGTATGAATGGAAAGCATTCCTTAAATTGCATCTGTTAAAAAAAGGAAAGCGAGCCTGTTCCTGAACCCCTGGATAGAGTCCAACTGTTCTGGACTGTCCACGAGGTGCACGTTTGTCCTGTCGCTGAGCCTGGAGCGCGCTGCTTACTCCTTCCCTCCAGCCCCGGACCAGGAGGATGCCAGGCTTTCAGAGGGGACGGCTGCCTCTCAGAATGGCAGCCAGCTGGGGGGTGCGTGCCCTGCTTGGGGAGCAAACAAAGCGGACCCATCCCACACTCCGGGTCACCCTCCTCCTGGCCCGGCCTCTGCCCGGTTGAGTAGCCCCAGAAGGGCACGTCACTCTTCACCCAGAGGGCATCGTGTTTGAGCGCGTTGGACGGGTCGCAGGCACATGCTCTGAGGGTGCTGTCCACCGTGCGGAAGCTCAGACCCGCGGCTGCTGTTACCTCCGGGTCTGTAGTAGTAATAGTGGACCTCAGGGCTTTTCTAATTCACAGCTACGTTTATGGCGACAAGCATGGCTTAGCTCCTAGAGGAAGGCAGTGTTATCTCCAGAAATAGTTCAGAAGTAGTCTTAGAAATGCAAGCCAGGGTATGCGATCCATTCATGGAGGGTGTGACAGTGAATGAGATCCGATTCAAACGCAGGATGCTTCTGCACACGGTAGAGTACCAAAATCGTTTCCCGTGGACACGCATTATGCTTATTCACAAGGGACCACGGTTTCCAAAGGACATATGAGCCTTGGGGGTGTGGTTGGAGTTCATTCTGGTTGGACGTTGACTCCGTGTTGATTCTGAGCGTCTCTTTCTCAGTTGCCTTATCTTTGAACAAAGGCGTGCTCTCTCCTGTTGAGGCTTTGTCATTTTAAGGAACTGGGGTTAAGGGGGGCCGTTATGTGATGTCGGGTCACGTGCCCACGAGGGTGAGGATGGCTTCCTGAAGTCCGTAGGGATTCAAAGGCTTTGAGAGTAAACATTGGACAGTTATTTATTTTTAGTGGTCTTAAAAATGTTGTTGTCAGTTTGGGAACATCAACAAATTTTTGCTCAGGAAAAAATTCAGCCGAAAGCAGTTGTTTTGTTCTCCTGAGTGACACGGGGAGAGAGAATAGCATGCCTTCAACCAGGAAAGCCTCTAAAGGACAATAAAGATAATCCTAAGACTTGGTGAAAATATTTATCAGACATTGAAACCTAGAAACAGACGTGTCCAGTTCCACGGCAGGTGGTGGGGCCATCCCCTGAAGGTAGGACTATGGAGATGGTGTGCCCCTTATTACTCAGGCCACCGAGAACCCCCGTGTGTGCTCGCCCACACTTCGTTTTATGAGCTTCTTGAGGGTAAAGTCGGCACTTGGCCCCAAACGTATGGTTAGCAGACAGTGATTGAGTGAACGGGGTGACATAGCGCTGTCCTCAAGAAATGTAGGAATATTTGGGAACTGTAAACATTTGTCTTTAAGATAAATATTCATAATTAACTTACCAACTACTTCAAATTCCTAGTGCACATTATAGACTCAGATGACCTAACCAAGAGAGAATTAAAATCAGAGGCCAAGAATTTCTGGAAGGTCACAGGCCGAGGGACCCCCAGGGCCTCCGCAGCCCAGCCCTTTAATGGCGAGGATGGGATGGGGAGGGCCCCTAGTGGGTGGTGGCTCTGTGCGCATCTTCACGGGAGTGATTCCAGAGTCCCGCGGGCCCTGGCTTCCAATCCGACGCTGATTTCCGACGTGTGTTACTGTTAACTGATCAGAGCCCAGTCGCGAGCCTTTGAGCCTCTCTGTTTAGAATAATGAAAAAATGTTGAAAGTAAGGAAATATGGAAGTAAGTATAGAAAATATGTAAATACAGGAAAGATAGAAAAACTAGAGTCAGTACACTACAGTCGAGATTTTGTTTTTATCTTAAAATTGCAAAGTTTCCTGCTTCTTCCTGAAGGCTTTTATTGGAGCGTGGACCCTCACTGAGTTCTAGAAACTCAGAGTTTGGGTTCTAGAAACTGAGTAGGCGTGAGCCTCACAAGAGGCTTAAGGAGGACGTGCTTCTTGGGGGCGGGAGCCCCAGGCCTCTGACACCGTCATCTCGAAGGGGCACTCAGACCCCGAGCCAGCTTGGACCGTGGCTTCCTCCTGCGTCTGCAGGGCAGAGGGCAGAGGCCCTCCACCACGGTGGGCTTCGAGCAGTGAACGGAAGCCCACGTCTTGCAGAGGACGCTCTCTGCGTACTTGCTGTGTTGGGGCCTGATTTAACCCAGGCTGGAAACCCCCAGAGTGCTGCGTCCTCCCCGATTCCCCCTGATCCGTCCCCGGGGGCCTCCGCGGCCCCACACCGTCTCTGTCTCAGGAAGCCCGTCCCTGGGCCGCAGGGGGAGCCCGGCTCCCTTGGGCCTCCGCAGTGCTCACAGGACACTCAGAGACGGGAAGTCAGATTGTGTCATCCTACAGATCCCCCCAAGCTTCTTCCTGTGGCTCCAGGCACCCCACGAGTCTCGGCGGATCCGCACCCGTCCTACCCTGCTCTGGGTCGCTGCTTTGTTGCAGATGCTCGGGCTCCCGCCGCGACCTGGGCTGTGCGCAAGAAGGGTGCGGTGTTTGTAATCGGCGCAGTGCCGTGGATTCAGAGCGTCTCTGCTCTCATATCTTCTCCGTGTCTCAGATGGTTTTACTTCAGCAGCCGTGTTGTTTGGCTGCTCTAGACGTTTCCTTCTTCTCTCTGCCAGATTTTGTGTTTTCAACAACGAGTATCAAAGCATCCGTTCCCTGTGCACGTGAAATAACAAACCTGCAATCAGGCAGCCAAAACTTTATAGATGCTTGAAAGCTGATTAGTTAGTGTCAGTGCCCCTGACACCCCACCCCACAAGGCCACTTACACTGAAATGCAGGACCCAAGCGCGAGGCCCGGCCCCCTTCCCATTTCCGTGGCCGGGGAGCCCACGTGATCACCCGTGGGTCAGTGTTGGCAGACATGGGTCCTCAAATATGGGTTATGTCCACATAATGCTTCCTTTTGATGGAAGTCTGAGGAAACGGCCCTCATTCACCACTCGGTGGCCATCCCGAGCGTGCCAGGTGACGGGAAGGAAGGGGACGCTGGCTTTGATTCAGAGAGCGGTTCTCTGATGTGATTGTGGGAGAAGTCCTGAAGATGCATCAATGTCTGTTTGAAGGAAAAAGGGAAAAGAAGAAACTATAATTTCTAGATAAAAAGCTTCTGTTTTTAAAAATAAGGACGGGGGCGCCTGGGTGGCTCAGTTGGTTAGGCGACTGCCTTCGGCTCAGGTCATGATCCTGGAGTCCCGGGATCGAGTCCGGCATCGGGCTCCCTGCTCGGCAGGGAGTCTGCTTCTCCCTCTGACCCTCCTCCCTCTCATGCTCTCTGTCTCTCATTAAAAAATAAATAATAAATAAATAAAATAAAAATAAAAATAAGGACGTTTCATAGAAAGTGAGAAACACGTTCATCTTGAAAGACAGCTAGTAAAATGATTTTTTAAACATCACAATCTACAGCAGGCTCCTGAGAGCCCGTGGTGCGCGGGGAGGGCAGGGGCAGCCGGCTGAGCCCGTCTGCAGCCTGGGTGCGCGGCCGCCCGGGAGACCAGTGACGGCGGCCGCTGGACAGTCTGGCGTCCACACTGCGGCCCCAAACCAGGATTAGCGCTCAAGCGTTTTCGTGGAAATCTAATTGGGTGCCAAGGGTTTTACTTGGATTCTGCAGATTAATGAGATCAACAGAGCATCTTCAGGCTAAGTGGCATGCTTGATTTTGCCACAGACTTGTAAATAAATTGGCGTAGTAATTCTGCTTGTAGCTTTGGGAAGGGCAGTCTGGTTTCCTCTCTCCCTACATGTGCGTCTCCCAGTGGCTGTGAGGTTCGCCGTGCCTGAGTTCCTGGGGGGCTGCCCCTGTGCCGTGCCCCCCGGGCCGAGGCTTGGCTGGAGAGCGCACTCTGCGGACAGCTGTCCCCACATAACAGTGACTTGGTGTTACGTCGGAGCCTGTGGGCTGTGCTTTTAACAACACAAGCTTTAGGGGGGCCGTGGAGCCACCCTGGGGGCAGCTGTGCAGGGAGAGAAGGAGGAGAGCCATGCAGTGAGGGCCCTGCGTCGTTGTCGGGCGGCCGTCCTGTCGGCACGCGGCCCCCCCGAGGCCCCAGAGGCCGGGGTGAGCAAGCAGGTCTGCAGGCCCCAAGAACGTCTCTCTGCCCCCCGAGCAGCGGCCAGTGGGACGGAGGCAGGGATGTGGGAGAAGCCCCCGTGGCTTGGGGGCGGGCTCCCTCCTGCCCAGGCCTGGGCTGCTTTTGTACGTTTTCGAGACCTTGTCCATGTCACGGTACTTCTGTCACTTCCCATGGGGTGAAAAGTCCCTCAAAGAGTTCTGAACTTTTTTCTTCTGATTTCTTTTCGTTTTACATTTTCATTTGCCTTTTTGTCTCGGAAATAGCTTTGAGCTACAGGACCCATCGTGCAGGGATGAAGAGCACTCCAGGGTGAATAGAACGAGGAATCTTCTCCATCCAGGAGAGTGCTCTCAAACGTCGTCACTGAACATGGTGGCGGAGGCTGGACAGGGACAATCAACAGAGGCCGGGCCCCTCTCCCCGGCTGCCTCCCCACTCCCGCCCCTCAGGCCAACTGACCTGTAGCCCCACCCGACCCTTGACCTGGAGGGCCTGTGGGACTCTGTTCCCTGAACCCTGGTGGTGACAAGCCCCACCTTCCCCACTGATTTGGACACGGCACCCCCATCCTTGCATCCTTAGCATAATCCTTAGAGTGGTAGCCATGGTGCTCCCAAAGTCCGGGGTAAATTAGGATCCCGTGGTCCCGCCAGGTCAGGCCAGGACTCGGGACGCTGGCCCCGTCTGGTTTGATTGGGCCCAGCACCTTTGCCGGGGTCTCAACAACCCTCTGTGAGGCGAGCGCCGTGGTGTGGCCCGAACGCCCCCCACGAGGGGACCTGTGGGTGCAGTCCCTGCTAATGCCAACCCACGGGGGAGACGCAGCTGGGGGACGGAATTCGCCTCGGGAAGGCCTCGCAGGGGAGGTGGCTTTGTCTGTCTGAGACGAACTCAGTTTTGATTTATTTTCTTTATTTAAAAGGAAGTTCAACGTCTTTCCACATAAAAGCGGAAAGTGTTCTTTTTTGGACCAAAGAGCGTCTCAATGGCAAAATACAGTCCTTACCTACGCAGGAAGATCAGTGCAACTCAGTCTGTTTTATGGAACAGTAAGAAAGCTCTTTAGCAGGATTGATTTAATATTTCTTGTTTTAGAAAAGTAAATTAAGCTTTTATGTTAACCCCTTTGTGCATTAAAGAATTCTAAAGCTTCTGCGTGCCCTCAGTCCTGTTTCCTGTCATTTCCAATTAGAAACCATGCACTGCTTTACTTCATTTACAGGATATGGTTAAGTCAGCAGCAAAACAACGACCTGGCTGTGTCCCCACCGAGGTCATGCTCTCCACGCAGAATATATGCACCATGCTCCGTGCTGAGCACGATTCAACATGCCAGGCTTTTCCCAGAAACCCAGGATCTTCTTCATCCCCAGCTCATCCCTCCCTGGGTGTCTTGAGGCTGACGGGCCCTAGGGATCCCAGGGATCCACCTCTGTGGGCGCCGGGGACATTGGGGCCGGTCGGTCGTGCACACCCCCCGGACGCTCCTGCCCGTGGATGCCTGTCTGGGCTGGAGGGGTTCTCCTGTGCAGCAGGCCCCCCCTCACGCTCCTGGGCAGGGAGCCCGGTCTGCCGGTCCTCTGTGTTCTGACAGCCGCCGGTCCTGCTGCTCGCAGAGTCGCTGCCCCTGACGGCCTCTGCTGAGGCCGCCGTCCTCTCCCAGCCAGAGCGCAGGTGGCTGCAGGAGGTTCCCCAGGTTTCCGGATCACGAGCGACACTCCCACAGCCTCCCCGAGGGAAGAGCTAAGTAGACCATTGTTTTTTCTTAAAAAGTAACATTCTCCCAATACTGTGCATTTTCCCCATAGAGCAGAATCCACCTTTTCAGCTGGATCAGAGGGGAAAACACAGCTTTGTTTCACCATTCTTCCTCTCCCCAGTGAGGACTCGCATCTGTTTTCTGACATGTGTACTTAATGAAGTGGGAACCGACGTAAATAGATTCCTGCTATCGGCAGCTAACAAGTACTTGCATAATAATAACAAAAACTCAAGTGTCAGAAGGAAATTGATGAAACCAGAGCGTATGTGACCTACTGTTGCATGTTGGTATCTGAATGACCGGCCTGCCGTAACAGGGCACCACCGTCCCACCCAGGCCCCCTCCTCCCGAGTCCAGAGAAGACAGGCCCGCTCCTGCCCTTCTTGTCCTCCTCCTGAAACAGGATGGGGAATAGCGTTCGCGGTGTGGAGTTTGGGGCGTCCCGGCGGCGTGTGTGTGGGAAAGAGGGGTTGCCAGCCAGGTGGTGTCTTGCAGGTAAAGTATGTTGGAGGAAGCTCAGCTTCCCATGAACTCAGATACTCTTGAGCCTGTGCGGTCCCTGGACTCTGGCTCACCTGGAGAGGACTCAGCCTCATCCTGCTCCAGCAGTGTGACCTCGGGGCGCCTCCTGATGCTTCCAAGTGCCAGGACCTCAGATGTAACGTTGGCTAGTCGTAGCACCCCCCAGAAACCACTGCTCTGGTGATTAGCGCCTGCGAATCTCTTCGTCCCGTGTTGTGATGTATTGAGTGTTAGGTCCTGTCATTTACAGTAATTATGATCCAAAAGGGGCGCCTGGTGGCTCAACTGGTTAAGCGTCCGACTCTTGGTTTTGGCTCAGGTCATGATCTCATGGGTCATGAGATCGAGGCTGGGCTCTGCGTTCAGCGGGAAGTCTGCTTGGGGACTCTCTCCCTCTCCCTCTGCCCTTCCCCGCACTCGCATGCCTATGCACGCGCTCTCTCTCTCAAATAAATACATAAATCTTTAAAAAAATTATGATCCAGATCTATATGTGTATTACAATGTGCTCAAATGACCATTCACCTGAGCTCACTCAGGTGCCCCAGCACACTGACTTCCAAATATTAAACATTTCTTTTCGTTACAGAGAAAGATCTCTCTTACTCTGTGGGTTTTGTGAAATACGAAAAAAAATACATGTACTTTATTTTTTTAGGTTGTCCTGGTGCCAAAAAGAATGAGTTTCTGACGAGCATTTTGGATGCACTGTCCACTGACATGGTCCACGCGGTCTCCGACCCCGCTTCCTCTGGCAGGTGCGTTACATTCGGTGATGGAGCGAGGAGCCGGGAAGAAGCCCCAAGGGTCTGAAAGCTGGGAGTGGGTGTAGCCGTTAGGGCATCCCAGGCAGCTCAGCTTCTCAGGGCGCTGCAGGGCTCTGGGAAAAGGGTCCCCTCCCAGAACCTCACAGTGCTCCATGCGTTTGGAGGTGGTTTGTCCGGCAGGTTTTCCCTATGATGCAGTTAATCCGCCGAGGGCCATGTCACCGTGGGAGGAGCCAGATCCTGGGATTCCCAGTGGTCCCGTCAGGCGGTGGCGGGCCAGCAGGAGGCGGGCGAGGAACAGAATGTGGGGCCCTCGTTCCAATTGCTTCGAGCCTTAGAATTGCATTTTAGAGCTATCGAGTAGATTTTAATACTTGGATTTAAAGTGTTTGAATTCAGGTTTTAAACATAGTATGTATTTATTGTAGAAAAACCCATATAACATAAGATTTACATCTTAAGGTTCAAATGCACAATCAGTGGCATTATTTACACGGACACTGCTCAGAGGGTGACTCCTGAAACTCTGGAAGCGGGGCAGATGTGCTACATGGCGTAGGTCTGGGGTTTTGAGCTGAGCTCCTGTAAGATCCCCAAAACTCTTCTGTTCTGTAGCTACCTGCAGGTGGGAGGGTGCTCCCAGCTTTGCTGGGCGTGGCATGGCGAGCCCTGGACCCCCTGAGAATTAGCAGTAGTTTATGCTTTTCTTCCAAGAGGCTTTTTTCAGAGGGAGAATCTTCCTATTTCCTTAGAGCGCTGGCCTTCCTCCCCACTCTGCCTGCAAAGCCTTGATGGTCTCGTCTCTTCTGCATGATCTAAAGCTTCCTAAAGGCTGTCTCTCTACCTCTCTCCTTAAGAGTAAGATTCAAGGAGAGAAAAAAAAAGCAATGCTAACAGAAAATGTCACAATCAAGCAGTAAATCAAGCTTAATAAAGCAAAAAAAAAAAAAAATGACCTACATTTCAAGTTGACATATTCTTGGAAAGATTGCTCTAATCTGAAGGCAATGAATGAATGGCTGTCTCAGAAGCTCCTCTGAAAGTCTGGAAATACTCAGTCGCATCAGGATGCCTCATACCTGTTAGGTTTTCACACTCAGGGGAGCACATTCTACTCCGCGCCTGTAGAATCTAGCCGTGGACGTCAGTGGAGGAAGGGCCAGCAGATGCTGCCACGCGTTCATCTTCCACTTAGTGCGAAGGCACGTTTTAACACGTGGGACATTTTCAAAGATTTGACTCAAAGCAGACCTTCTAGGAGAGTTTTTATTTGTTTATATCTTAAAATATCAAGCTTTTTATTTTTAATCCAAGGGAAAATGTCTAGTTACCACTTTAAGATGTATTTTTATTTGCATCTTTCAGTACCCCTACTGTATAAAATGGTATGCCAGTGAATCCTATTTAAAGGAGTTGAGAACCTTGGGGTCCCAGAGTTTAGTAGGGGGCGTTGATATGCAAGTTGACCTGCCAACTCCATGGAGCACAGAACCTGGGACAAGGGGGCTTCTGTCCTTAAAGACTTGGCCAACACCAAGTGTGTAATAAGCACGTGAAATTCATTGTGCCATTTGCAATTTTGAAACCAACTGAAATATTCTTACTAAATTCCTTTCTCTAAGTTATCTTTCAAAATCGCTGTATGGATGGTGGACCAGCAAAGGCTTAGGCATCAGCACCGCAGGAGAGACACGCGGGGCGCCCCGTCTGGGAGCGCTGGAGGGCACCTGTGCCTTCCGTAGATGGCCAGGGGCTGGGGGAGGCGGCGGCTGGCCCGTGTGACTGACGACCTTGTGTGCTCTTCCAGGCTCTCCGAACCCAACCCCAGCCACACACTAGAGGAGAGAGTGGTCCATTGGTACTTCAAACTACTGGATAAAAACTCCAGTGGGGACATTGGCAAGAAGGAGATTAAGCCCTTCAAGAGATTCCTTCGGAAAAAATCAAAACCCAAAAAATGTGTGAAGAAGTTTGTCGAATACTGTGACGTGAATAACGACAAATCCATCTCCGTGCAAGAGCTGATGGGCTGCCTCGGGGTGACGAAAGAAGAAGGTAAAGCAAATGCAAAGAAGCGCCCCAGTAAGAGCCTTTCTCGTTGTTTTGCGCTTTGCAATGCGTCAGGTCTTGACACCTGCTCGACTGGCTGAGTAGATCGTCCTTTTGGTCGGAGGGTGCCGCTTACTTGTAGGTCATTTGTCCATAGAAGTAATAACAGACCGTCGGTAACCTGTCAGAAGGAAGCCGGGTCATAGGGGAGGAGCTGAGTGTTGTCTGAGGCAAGTCCTCTTTGCTCTGACCACGGTGGCCGACTTTGCAAACACGTTCTGCCGTCCCTGTGTCTGAAGTGCAAATCTGGGAACCACCGGGAGTCACTCGAGAACCCTGTGTGTGGACTCCAACCGAACATCCGGGCCTGTTTCTAGGCAGTTAAATAATTCCTGTTATCCCAACCAGCCACGTTGATGGCTGAAAACATTGTTTTAGCTGATTTACCAGTTGAGTGCATCTTTTTAAGGTGGGCATGGCCCAACAAACCAGCTGTTGTCGAGAGAAACCCTACAACAGCAGGACCCCAACATCCTCCACAGGCAGCATGCATGTGTCTGCTGGACTCGGTTTCCTCATTTGTGCAGTGGGTGCTGGGGAGGGTTTGCAGAGGTCCCTGGTATCACCGGTATTTTATGATTCCGTTCTTCTGTTACCGATTTTGGTGACACCACCTCTGAAATAGAAACCCGGGTAGAGTAGACTCTGGGGCATTGGTTCATCATGCTCAGCGTGGCCGTCCGTGTCCGCCGGTCGGCTGTGGAACACGGAGCCCCGAGCTCTGGCCCACATGGCCAGTTCCTTCTGACTTGTCCTGCATCCCCAGTTCTTGTCACGATGGTCACTCAGCACCATCCAGCTCAGTGGGTTCCAGGTTGGATCTGTGTGATTGTGAGATGCTCCTTGTCAATGTCTCCGTGAGAAGTCAATCTTAGAAAACTTAGGCTTTATTTGGAAGACTTGTGTGCAGGATCTCGGAGACCACCTGCACTTCCTGCCATCCTGGAAGTATCTAGAGGCCAGTGGCAAAAATACGGGGCCGCCCGCGTGGCTCCCCCTGCAGGCCTTACAGTTTACAGGAGAGGAGCCCGAGCACGACTTGGGGTGTGATGGTTTGTGCAAGTGTGGCCCTGGGACCGGGGGGAGGGGGGCAGCACTGGGGACACTGTCCTCCCTCAGGCCCCTCCGGCATCTAAGAATCCAGCGGTTTAACCCCGCTCCACTGGAGAAAGTGGCGGCCTGACCAACACCATAGCTGTGTGATGTCCCAGAGAACAGCCTCGTTTGGGCGAACACATATTGTTGTAAGGGGGGCTAGCTGTCCGGTCTCTGCTCGGGGGTGATGAGGGTGGGGGGCTAGCTGTCCGGTCCCTGCTCGGGGGTGATGAGGGCGGGGGGCTAGCTGTCTGGTCCCTGCTCTGGGGTGATGAGGGTGTGGGGCTAGCTGTCTGGTCACTGCTCTGGGATGATGAGGGTGGGGGACTAGCTGTCTGGTCCGTGCTCTGTGGGTGATGAGGGCAAGGGGCTAGTGGCCCAGAGTGGGAGAGCCCCACAGAGGGGGTTGAGTGTGGGGCTGTGGGTGGGCTGCTTTGCTCCTGGCTGAGTGTTCCTGTCTGTAGGAATTGGCTTGCCCTGATAGGGGCAGTCACTCCAGGGTCAGCAAGGCCCCTGCTGGGAAAGCATCAGAAAGTAAAAGCATGATTGATGTACCTCCTCTGGAGAGAACCGGCCTGTGACTGGATTCACCAGGATAGACAGGCCCTTTCCCGACAAGTTGACCTCCTTGGTTACTCGGGAGGCGTTCTGCACAACTGTGGAGAATAGAAGCTCTTGACTGTGATGTTTGGACTCAGCTCCTTCCTGGTGGCCCGGGCTGACATGGAGCAGAAGCTTGAATGTGGAGACTGTGCAGGTTCAGATTCTGCAGGAAACAGCGGGCTGCACGGTGGCTGGGCTGACGTCGGACCCCGCTGCCCATCCTCCAGGGCCATGCATCTCCTGTAGCTCAGGGGTCAGGCAGACTGCGGGCCGGGACCGTCCTGCTCCAGGCTGGAGGCTGGCTGCCCCGCTGGGGTGGGTCTGCGGAGAAGCCCATCCGGGACGTGGGTGTTGGCACAGAGGCTGAGGGACCCGCCCACTCGCAGGGCGGCAGGTGTTCCAGGCAGTGCAGCTGGTCCGCTGCTGGCCGTGTCTTGAGAGGGTCCAGGGCACGTCTGTGCACCGGGCCGGCATAGGGAGTGGGCGGGAGTGCGTCCCCTGTGCCCAGGAAGGGTCTCCCTTGACACCATCATCCTTCACTAGAAACATCCATCACTTAGGTTCCTCAGGTCGCTCTACGCCAACGGATGTATCTGAGTTTTATAGTCATATTAGCAACCAAGGAGAGCTCATGAACCCCCTTCCAAAAAAAAAAAAAAAAAGCCAGCTAAAATTTGGTAGAAGTGGCAGTTTGGTCAAAAATGAGCATTGGGGATTTGGATTCATAATTAGTGGATTTTGCAACTCTTATTTTCCTGGAGGAATTTCTCCAACTGTTTTCCTACTGACATTTTCCTTTTCAATTTTCAATTCGTTCTTTCGTCCTGCCTTGTGTACTTTGAAATTGCTTTTGAAAAGCCAGAAAAACCTCAGTACTCAGGAGAGGGTTAGTTTGGGCGCTCTAAATATGCAAACTGTTACCAGTGCTTTTCATTTCCTTCATCTTTACTCACTACTTAGCAGTACATGTTTTATTCTAAAAAAAGTCAGAAATTAAATAAAAAACAGATCACATGTGACTTTTTTCTTAGACATAATGAGACCCAAGTCTGTATCTTCCCCTGAAATGTTTGTGTGCGTGTACGCGAATATGTGCGTGTGTTATGACGTTTCACTACAAGATGGGGTCATAACCCATGTACTTTCTTTTTTTTATTTTAATTTTATTTTATTATGTTATGTTAGTCGCCATACAATCCATTATTAGTTTTTGATGGAGTCACCATGTATTTTCTAATCACACCTAATTTATGATATTACACAAGATTTTCCGTTGAAAGTATTGCAACTAAGATATATTATTGGAAAATCTGATCTAAATTTGCACTATTACAAAAAAAAGCAGAAAAGAAAAAAAATAACTGGAACCATGGAGAAATGATACAACTAGGAAAGGAAATATTTCTGAAAAAACATTCATAGACCATTACATCATTCCCTCATGATTCTCCAAAATGACCATTACACAGAAACTCAGCAATTAAGAAATACTCATTTTTGACCAAATTCTCTCTTTCAACAAAATTGTCACGCTTGCTGCGTCCCTTCCAGACTTACTGCCTGATGGACGCACTGTTGTCCGCGGGGTCGCCTGAACACTCAGTATGCGTTGTTACCAACGGCATAAACACTCCTGACGGTCCGGGAACACCACGCCACGTGCGTGGCTGAGAAACACGCACTCCTTTCCCCTCTGTGTTTGTCTCCCTCTTCTACTGATGTGGCCTTGCCTCGCGTGGCCCCGTGTTGCTGGGGGTGGCACTCTGGGCGGGCAGGAAGGGACGGAGGAGCTGGCGGGAAGGAGGAAGGGGCTCAAGCGAGGAAGGCAAGTGCCGCGTGGCTGGGCCCTGGCAGTGCCCGCGGGAGGCTGCTCTTCTACCCCAGGCCACGTGGCGAGGCCACGGGGCAAGGCCACGGGGCAAACACCATGCATCTCACGCATCTCCCTCCACCTTCCATTTCCCTCAAGGATTTGGAAAAATTACTTTGAGCCACACATGTTAGTTTCTCGTGATTTAAATAAAAAACCCAAAGATGTCGAAGAACCAAGGTAGCACACTGCCCAGGGCCTCCTGTCCCCAGGGGGAGTTCCGCGTGGGTGAGACAGGTCTCTGGTTTGTAGACAGTGCTCTGCAAGTTTTGGTAAAACGAAACATTCTTCTGTAGTTGGACGCGAGCATTTGTACTGTTAGGAAGTGTGGACATCGTGGCAGAAGCCACTGGTGGGAATCCGTGCTGTTTCCCTGTGTGTGTGTTTTCTCATGTCAGTAAGGTTGCTGGTTGATGAGGCTTCCCTAAAGTGATTTTGGTCCCTTCCTGAAAAATTGTATTGAGACTTTCATTAGCCGAAGAGTATTTGGTTTTTAATAGTGTCTTTTTTTGTTTCCCTGTTAGCCCCTAGAGCTAATGCTGAAAGTGCCTCTAATAGACAGGTGAGTATTCTAGTTTGTATCTTAGCATTAATAATTTGCCGGTTTAATTATAGGCAATGAAAACTCAGTGTCTTGTAGAATTGGTAAGTAAAGTACCTTCCCAAAAAAGAAACCATCCAGGAGAAGCAACCTGTCATATATACACCCCTGTGAGACCAAGAAGAGTCTTGCAAAATTCCATCAAAATCATCAACTTGAAGATTTTGTCTTTTTTTTATATATTTTGAAATTTCAATCATTCTGTTATTTTTAGAAAAAATTTCAAGTCCTGTTGTTTTGTGGAAAAATTTTTTTAAAACAATTATCCAGGGATTTACAATTTATTTTTTATAATTTGTTAAGGAGATTGCAGGGACAGGAGATCCTCTGGGCATTCAGGTGAACATTTTCTTTTCATCTGGGGATCTTAATGAGACAAATCTTCTGCTCCAAAAGGGATTTCCAGTTTCCTGCCGTGTGTGTTTACAAACGTATTTCTGTGTTTCTGACTCTCGTATCATTGCATGTGCAATTAAAATTGCTGTCTCTCCCCAGCACCCCATGCCACACCCATCCAAAGTCGAGAATGTTTTCCAGAGGGTAAACGGGAGTGGATGTGTTGCTCCCTCCCTCAAAGCCAAGGCAAAATCCTCCCTTCTTAGGACCACTCGCCAATTTGTACTTTATTTTGTCTGCACCTGTTTGATGTCGGGTCGACATTTCCTAAAGCGAGCCCTGTGTTTGTTGTAGGGTTTAAGTAGAGACCTCCAAAGCACACGTTGGATGTAATTTAAAACCATTTCATTAGGAACAACGTGTGATAGGGTTTTCTTTGTTTAGCACGTGTTTACAGTTTTAACTTTTAAATCCTACCACAAATCACTTACACTTTAGAACAGGGCAGGTCTGAAAGCCATTACCCCAGCTGAGGTGCCCGCAGGTGGTTGTCATTACGCCGTGGTGACGATCACCACCCGGGCTCTCGACCGTAAGTAAACGCTGTTCAAGACACGAACCTCCCTTGTCAGCTGTTTCCCAGAAAAAGGAGCCAGACAGTTTCTCCAGCTCTTTTTATGGTGTCTGGATGGATGGACTGACTTCCCAGCCGTTACTGTAACTGTGACCCCGGGATTCAGTCCCTCGCGAAAGCAGCTGTGGCTTGCCCGGGGTGTAATAATGGAGGCCGTGGATGTTTCTTTCTTTCTTTCTTTCTTTCTTTCTTTCTTTCTTTTTTTTTATGTCCGTTAGCCAGTGTATAGTCCATCACTAGTGTTCCATGTCGTGCTCAACGATTCATTAGTTGCTGACACCCAGTGCTCATCACAACACGTGCCCTCCTTAATATGTGGATGTGTCTTTGAAGAGTCAAACATAGTACCAAGCACTGAAATCTTTCACTATATGAATAACCAGACAAGAAACGTTGAACAAGGGGAAGCTAGGAGGGCCCAGGAGCTGGTACTGATTCAGAGAGCGAGCTGTCTTTCTTGAGGTCGCTCTTTCCCGGCAGGACTCAGATGGGACCAGAGCAGTGCCCCCACGCCGACGTGGATGTGGGCTAAAATGTCAGCCCCATGTCCTCCAACTGTTCTTTTTTTTTTTAAGATTTTATTTATTTATTTGACAGAGAGAGGTGAGAGACAGCATGAACTGGGGGGAGGGACAGAGGCAGAGGGAGAAGCAGACTCACCCCTGAACAGGGAGCCCTACATGGGGCTCGATCGCAGGACCCCAGGTCATGACCTGAGCGGAAGGCAGACATATAACCCACTGAGCCACCCAGGCGCCCCTCCTCCAACAGTTCTGATGTGCTTCCAGAACTTCCAGGAATATGCTGATGGCTTATCTTTATCCATAACAAATCAAAACAGAACTTCCCATTAGCTCCATGCAGGAGATATGCTCCTTTCTCTTCTGAGCACCTACTAGTATCTTTATCAGGGGAGGAGGGCAAGCCCAGAAGCCTCCTAAAGGTTTAAGTGTTATTTTAAATACTGAAGCAAAAGCAGGGATCAATTTATATCATAGGAATCGGTATACTTGGGAAAATAGATCTAGAAGATTGTAGATGGCTTTTCCTTTTCATTCCAAATCACTTTTTTTTTTTTCATTCCAAATTACTTTTAATTGGCAGTCAGGGTGCAGAATTCCAGTATTTAGCAAACTTTTCAAGTTGCATTTCTTCCTAGAGAGAGAGAGACTTGTAAATGGAACAGATGAAAAGAAAAATTAAAAATCAATGATGCCTTTGTCAAACTTGAAGCATAAATTAGATTACTAAGATTATTTTGTATAACAAATCCAAGGTGACGGGAGACTGCACAGAACATTTGATGTACTGAATCTATTTAAAATATTTAAAGCAAATGCTAATTTTCTCAGCCAGTATGTTTTTCCTGATATTCCTGATCACTGAGATGGAGGCAAGTGTTGGAAGTTAATGTTTGCATTGTGTTTTTATTAATCCTCACGCCCCAAATTATCAAACCAGCACTCTTTCTTTTTGTGTCTTTTTTAAAATATTGCTTTTGCCCTGTTGACAACAGGTAGGCTTATGTCATCCCCAGAAGGCAAGCCTTGGTCTTCACAGATGCGGTGTGGAAACGTCCTAATGATGTCTCTGTTTCTTTCTTTTTTTTCAGCCAAGGAAGCAAGGATAGCAGCTCACACATCCAAGGCGGTCCTGGACATGTGGGAGACTCCCTCACCAAAAACCAGTTAAAAAAAAACAAAAAACAAAAAACAAAAACACATAGTCTTTGCACTTTGTACTTTAAATGTAAATTCACTTTGTAGAAATGAGATATTTAAACAGACTGCTTTAATCTGTGAAATGGAAGGGCTTCAGAAAACTAATCACATACAATGTATGTGTCCTCTTTTGACCTTGGAAATCGGCACTTGGTGGAGATGTGTTTTGAATGGCTTTAAGCTTAATTTCTGTATCCTACACATGTTGACATAGTAGAACTCTTAGCCACAGGCCCCGTGGTCCCAACCCTGTGCCTTCCTCCCCACCCAGGGCAGTCACTCCTAGTCACGCCACATTGGCTCCCCTTTGAGATCCGCTGTGCCCGCGGCATTTTTGAATCTACATCGGAAGCTTCCATCGAAGTTTGCCACCTGTTGCGGTCCTCATCATGCCGCTAACAAGTGCATGGGTTTGTTTGTTTCTTGGGATTTTGTGTTAGTGTGTTTTGTTTTGCTGTCCAGAGATCTTGTTCACGCCAGGAGTCACCACTAAGCCATCTGGTAACTGGTAGGAAAGCCATCTTTCCTGGTAGGAAAGACCATTTGTCCACCTATCTCTGATGTGCAGCTTTTCTTTTCCAAGCTTCTGTTTGAGCTCTGGCCTGGGCTCGGATTAATCACGCCGTAAAGTTCTAGAGAATTACCCCGGCTGTCCAGAGGCAGCGTAACCAGGCAGTAGATTTAGTGCTTGTCTGCCCTGCTTCTTCTCTTACATGTGACCATTACCCGTCCTACCCTGGTCCGCTCTGGGGCCCGCTGGAAGGTCAAACGGTCCCCTGAACCGATTTGGGACATCCTCCTTAGAGAAGGCTCAGCCCGCATAAGCTGTGCGCTGGACGCTGCTCTTGGCGGCCGAGGACAAGTGCCTGCAGGCCCCAAGCTCCCTTCTCTCCCGGCCTCAGGAAATTTCGCCCGAGCGGTGCTTGTGAGAACAGGGTCGGAGCCGACTGCCCACGCTGTGAGCCGCAGGACTGGCCCGTGGGCACAACCAGCGGGCACCAGCGAGCGCCCCGGCTCGATGGAGCCGTTCGGAGGGCGGTCCGAGGGCTGTGTGGGCCAAGTAGTGATGCTGTTTCAGCTCCAGCCTTTGGCTGGAAAAATAACCTTCATGGCCCCAAATTCCCTAACGCACGTCATGTAAAGTGATCTCTGTGCATACGCATGAAGATATTTTATGAGGCTTCTTACTTGTTTAAACTGTGCGCACGTGAAGCCCGAAACCCTGCAGCCACAAACCAGCCTAAGTGTGCGTTGTCTTTGTTTAAGCAACAGTTATGATCCTAAATTTATTGGACAATCCTTTATATTTCTGAACTCTGAATTTAATCATTTTTCTTAGATCCAAATAAAATATGCTATCAAAACTCTGCTTACTGTTTTCTTTCCAGCAAAAGACAGCCTCTTAGAATTGCCGACTCTTCAAGCTGTCTACGTCACGAGGCAAAGGGCTGGAGTGAGTGAATCCTGGCTCTGCTCCTCGGCTGTGTGACTTGGGACAAGCCACTTCCACTTCCTGTGCTTTAGTCCTGCTCCGTAAAACAGGGAGGGTGGCGGCGGGCACCTCCGGGTGAGGATTATGCGAGTGGGTTTGTGCCGTGCTGAGGGCTTGGCACACAGGGTGTAGTTTTAGGCCCTGTCATGGGAAGCAGTCCCTCACTCACTCAGTCACCGAGTACTGACTGAGCACTGACTACTGACCGAGTACTGACTCACTCACCTCCTACTGCCAGGTTCTAGGGCAGACGGCAGATGGCAGACGACATAAGGAACCAAGAAGATCCTTATTCAGAGCTATTGCTACTCACGCGGTCCCACAACCAGAAACCTGACGGCTGTCAGCGCTCCCTTTCTCTCCAGTCCCAGTGTCCAGTCCTAGGCCAGGCTCTTACGTTTCAGTTGGACCATTGCAGGAGCGTCTTAAGCAGTCATGCTTCCTTTCGAATTCTCTCCTCCCTTCTGATAAGTTTTTACTCTTGCACATTTTTCTCTACTCAGAAAAGACTCATCTTTTAAAACTCAATTTTAGCAAGTGAGTTGTGCAGTAAAGACCACACTGGGAATGGAGCTAGGGGAAACACAGCCCTCGGGAAATGCCTGTGGATGGGGTGAGGCCTGGACCAGGTTCTGGAGCAGGGAGGTGAGGATAAGGGGTTTACGGGAGCTGAAAGAGCTCAAATAAAGGCAGACAAGCAGGAGAGTCAAGGTGGGCCCAAAAGGTAGTGAGCCGGTGAGTGTGGGCTGGAGCAGATGGTTCTTATTGTAGAGCATAAAGATTTCAAAATCTAAAACAGAAATCTCTTTCCTTTACAGACCTAGTGCAGCTGCTTTTAGCGATAGATGCCTCTCTCCCCAGCTCTGCTCATGTTTAAAAATGGTCTCCTGCATCCTTGTCAAAAACTTCCAAGTTAGAGATTTTTTAGAAGTGTACTGACCGACTTACAAATCAGGCCTATGAATGTTACACCTGGAATTTTTTAAAGTTATCAGGTGAAAGGCATCAGCTTTTTTTTAATCAATGTGCAGAAATGATTGACATAATCATAAACTGCCAAGGGGACAGAGACATCATGCAAGCAACAAAGCTGCCCCAGAATGTACGAATGGGGCCTTATGGTGATGATGATGATGATGGTGATGGGTGATGATGATGATGGTGATGGTGATGGTAGTGATGGTGGTGATGATGCTGGTGATGATGGTGGTGGTGATGGTGATGATGATGATGATGGTGATGATGACGGTGATGGTGATGATGGTGATGATGATGATGATGGTGATGATGATGGTGATGATGGTGATGATGATGGTGATGATGATGATGGTGATGGTGGTGATGATGCTGGTGATGATGGTGGTGGTGATGATGGTGATGATGATGATGGTGGTGATGACGATGATGGTGATGATGACGGTGATGATGATGGTGATGATGATGGTAATGATGGTGGTGATGATGGTGATGATGTTTTCTCCCTAATCACACAATACTACATAAACTGAAATTGTAAAAAGCATTTTTAACTAATTAGATATTTAGCCATTTTTGGTATTGCTTCCTCTAAAAAGTTATTTTAGCCATCTTTACTGATATGCTGTGAGCAAGCCACTGTAAAACTCAGGGCTTAAAACAGCCCCTGTTTATTCCTGTTCATACTTTTCGTGTTGGCTGGGGTTGGCAGTCCAGTCTGGGCTCAGCTTGACTCTCCTGCATGCATCACACCTGGTGCAGGTCTGCCCCATTCCCTCACCTTCTGTGGGCTAGTCGGTCATCGGGGGCATGTTCCTGCATGGTTGTGCGTGAAGCAAAATAAACCCAACCACACAAACGCATTCAGGCCTTAGTTTGTGACCTGTCTGCCCATGTCGACACACCAGCACCCATCCCATGGCTCAGAGCGAGTCACAAGGCAGGGAAAGCCATGCTGCCCACCAGGAGGCCATGGCAGGTGTGGATACGGGGCCCTACTTATGTAGGGAAGGCCGGCCACCTGGACCGCAGTCCAGCACACAAGTGGACCTGCACCTCTTGCTAGCAGTGCTCAGCGTCCAGTGGAGCAGCCAAACAGGTGTGGCAGAAGGGGATGCACGTTAGTGTGCCACATCGGACCGAGAGAGAGCACAGACCGCACTGTACCAACAGAAGGGAACGCTTCACCACTTACCGACAATGTGACCTGTTTGGTGTAAAACAGGCGTTCAGTTGATGGCATTATGAACTCAAACATATGTGTCAGGACTGTTTTGTATCAAGGCGTTCTGAATCTCCCCCTCAGAAAAGCATCAAGGACAGGGAAACTTGAACCTGAAACCCCGAGCAACGCATATCGGGGTAAACATGGCAGGTCATTCCTACGGAGGGAAACTCCCCCAGGGCGGCAATATGGGAATTTTATCCTTGGGAATTGACTTCATTTACAAGAAACGGAATAGAAAGCCAGGTCACGGTGGCGCAGGAGGCGTTTTCCTCCCGTCGCGAGCAGACAGACCGACTCCGCACGGGCCAGCCCCCTCGGGGTCGCTCTGCCATCCCAGCGTGAGGCTGGTCCGGGCACATTGCCGCCGGGCCCCCGCGTCTGCCTGCGTGCCAGTGGACACAGCGGGGGCGGAGGGCACAGGCACTGGCTTGTGCCCGCTGAATGCGGCATTCACAGCTCCCTGGGCCCATCCAGTAGACTTCCCATGAGTGTCCTTCCGCCAACGTCTGTCCTCGGCACCCCTGGCTTCAGACTTCTAGTCGTGCATTTGCCGCCGGGGACAAAAAGGGAGTTCTACTGGAAACGCCGAGGGGGAAGGCGTCAGCAATGTTTGCCCCAGCCACCCTCTGATATTTAATGGTACACCCATAATAACCTTTATTCTGTCTTATATACTTTACGTGAAATAAATACCTTCTTTTTTGCCTATTTTCTCTGGACGTCTGGAGGTTAAGTACTGATAAAGTTGACAACTTAATTCAATTCATGTGTGTTTCCTAGCAGAAAGGTTTTATACTTCTTGTTATTAATTTTTTAACTTCAGAACAAATATTCTGTTTCCCTGAATTAAAGTGGAAATTATGCTCAGTGACTATGTTGGTTCTTTGTTGAAAAGATGGAATTTTTATATTCCCTACCAGCCTGTGTTTATATTGCCTTTTCAATTAACTGTGGCTACTGTAGTTAAGAGGAAAGGTGCCTTTTTATTGCTTCTAAGGATCTTGTAAGTGTGCCTTGGGGTAACACTCTGAATGTTTTAGTTTAAAGGTACATATTCATGATTCTTTGAGTGTTACAATAGAAGAACTCAGTTTTATTACTTAAAATACGGTGAGCATTTTACTTTTTCATCGAAGAAAATGGTCTTTCTAATTTGGCTGGTAATTTTATTAACTGAGCCTTGCTCTAATAAAAGAAGCATATTTCTAAAACGTAAGATAAAATAAACAATTTAAATGTGTTTTAAGATGGAGTTGGGATTTGGTTTCGTAGTCGATTTTTCTTTTAATGTTGAAAGAAATAGCACCGAGGAGATTAAGAGTCCATATATGGTGATGACACTGAGTAATGTGTAGATTTGCGGGATAGTTATACCGCATGCCTGAAAGTAATATGACACTGTGTGTTACTGCACTGAAATAAAAAACAACTTAAACAAGAGAACAGCACTTCTGATTGCCGGTCCCGCTCTGATCAGTGGCATCTGGACCGACATCCCTCCCTCGTTGCATCTGAAGAGTCTCTGCAGACAGCGACTTCCGGACGTTCTGACACCGGACTGCATACTCACTGAGCCTCCCGTTAAACTCCTTCTCCAGTTGGGGAAAGAGGGATAAAATAGAAGCAGGATGTGCCCATTGCAATCTTCAAGCCTGCACTGGAAGGCTGTTCTTCCTGGGAGCCCTGCTCACGTACCAGCTTTTAACTGGAGCCAACCAGAAACACCGGAGCCCGGGGATGGCGTCCCTCCCGAGCATGCCACGATGTCTTGTCAGGTCCTCCAAGCGGGGCCTGTACTCCAACACTTACCATTCCTCAAAGCACGCAATCATCACATGAAAGAGGCTCTCAGAAACTACTCTGTGGACGGATCAAGATGGCCCCAGGATTCCACGAACACTTTCAGTAATAAATGTAAGACTAAGTCATCTGCTTCATCCCTGTCTGCCGGTATTTGGTATAGTTATCTTTGATTTTTCCAAATATATGTGCCCGGAAAATAGGTCTATGGAGTGAAACATTTAGAAATAAACTCTATCTATGTCATTAATTACAATGATCAAGATATGTTCCAGAGACAGGAAAATAGTAGTAACAGAAGATTGGAAACTCTGGAGAGGAAGCTGCTCCGTGAGCACGAGCCACTGAAGTCCCAGCCCGGCGAGAGGGGCGTGGCAGCTTCCTGCCGCGGGTCACCCCCCCACCCCAAGGTCGGTCACACCGCATCGCACAGAGTCACATCTTGTGACACCATTCCCACCTCACAACGGCTCTCCACATTCGTCAGTCACTTTGATTTTTGTTTCACCAAATTTTGAACAATCTCACCCGTTTTTCATTTCTAGAAGTTGCCACTTTTGTGTTTTTGTCTGGATTGCCTGCAACGTGTTGCTGGGGCTCAGGTGTAATTCACTAGATGCCCGTAAGGGCCTTTGGGAATTCCTCATGTGTAAGATTTGCTAGGAATTCATCCACCCATGATCTCTTCCTTTAAGTCCAAGAATCCACATGCCAAGTGTATCTGTAAAGGATATACTTCTAAAACCGTACATCACACTTTTAGCAAACACCAATTATGTCATTAAATTAGGTCATGATTATGTCACCATTTCAAAAAGTTAGATTTACCAAAGAATTTTCTGTATTTTCAGGGCTCACATCAAATAAATACCTTCTTCATAATTAAATCCATATATTTTCTTCCCAACAAGTTTATTTTCATTATCTTTAGGTGTATCTTAGTTAACAACAACTTTTTCTTTTGGTTTTTGTATTTTTCATATGCTTAACCTGACACAGAAAGGGCATTTGATAAATTTGCAGCGGGCATGCTATTTTTCATGTTCTTTAGTCTCTCATGCTTGAAAAAAATGTAGGAGAACTTATCTTTTCATTTAATGCTAAACACACCCCCGTTTTGCAGAGCCGGCTTCTTTGGAGACTGGGGCACGGGGCTGTATCCCATCTTGTTGATGAAACGCACATTGAGTATTAAAAGCAAAACCATTCATGTAAACAGAACTTGGAAAGGAGGCGCTCTTAACAATCCCAGATGGCTACCTTTAGGGTGTAGAAAAGCCCCATAGATTAATACCCTCTGGCAGAGAGCCCAAAGTACTCTTATTTGATTATAAGTTGGATGCATTTTCAATCAATTAGAGACAGACTAACGTGCTGATCGGGCAGTGGACCCCAATCACACAAACTCTGGGCACCTCTTCCGCTTATCATTCCAAGGGCTTACTGCCAACGTCCCCAGGAGCATGCCAAGGACACTGGGTATACTCCTGGCCTATCTTTCTCTTTTACAGCCACAGAACTCTCTCCTTGGTAACTTCTCGTAGACCAACGTGGCAGAGGCTCACCTTTGCTGAAAGCTCATCGACGATTGATGCCATTTTCAAAGAGAAGGTAGTAGAAGTTGTTTGCAGTCCTTCCCGCAGGTGGGCAGTGGATTTGAGGAGGGCAGCGTGTGACCCAGTGGAATGCTCTAGTAGTCTGTGAGCTTGGGCAGGATATTAGCCTCTCTGGACTTCAGGTCCCCCCTTTGAAAATGAGAACATTAATGACCGTCTCGTGGATTACAGATAAGCCGGTTCCAGTGGGGAAGTCAGGGCTGTCCCGGCTTCTTACAGCCACCACACCCCACCCCTCCTCCTCACAGGAGCGCTCCTGAGGACCCCACCTCCGGTTCCCTGCTGTCTCCCCCAGCATGGTGCCCATCCCGGGCATCCCGGGCTCTCACTCACTCCCATTGACTACTTTAGTGCCTGGCTCACAGCTTCGCTCCGCCAATGCCGGGTCCCTGCTAGTTTCTGCAGTGAGTCCTTCCTCCATAGCGGTCATCCTCCTCGAGACACAGGGGAGACAGCTCTCACCGTCACCCCTAGATCCAGGCACCGTACGTCCCTGGTTCCCAGAAATGCCCCTCAGCCCCCTGAAAATATCCTACAGATTTATCCCACCCCTCTGCCACTTGCGACCTGACATTCCGCCCTCCATGGCTTGTCCTTAGACTCACCCCTCTGCAAATGTCCTCAACTCGATGACAGCATTCTGCCTTTGTCAGGCAAAGCTCCAGCACTGAGTGAACCCAGGAATCGAGGTCCTCTGCTCTCACACCCACGCAGGAGAGCACAGTTGGAGAAAAATCACAAAATTATGCCAATTCATGTCGCCGTTTGGTTATACTGAGTTGTTCTGTCTTGACTTTGTCTCTCATTTACGCCAGGATGATGCCACAACTTCTCCTGGGTCCCCAGCCACTCCTTTCACTTTCCCGTCTCCTTCTCTGGCTCCTAGCTCCCACCCTGAACACCTTCAGCTGCTCAGCCTCTCACCTCATGGCTGCAGGCACAGTTTCCCCCTTCCCCATCACACAGATCTCTGGGATCCCTCCCCTCCCTCCCCATGGTTCAGTGGATGGGATGTGCCTTTTCCTCTCTTTTAGCAGGTGACACTCTCTGTGCAACACCCTTCCCTCCATGGACCCCGCTGACTCTCAGCATCCTTCCTCCTCTGATCCTGGTGTCCCCCTGTCACCTGCACTAAGCACTCAGTCTGGGCTTCCACTTATGGATCTTGGGGGGACACAGTTCAATCCATGATAGGTTCTCCATATGGACTACTTGGATGTAAACGCATTCAAGAAGTGAGAAGTTTCAAGTAAACTTCGGAGGGCCAGGTGAGACCCTTGGATAACGTACTGTAAAGAAGTGAATACAAGTTGGAGGAGGAGGTGAATGGTGTTTGCACTGATGGATAATAGGGACAGGTGTGGAGGTTGGAGAGGGGCCAGACGAGTGAGGAGGGTCGAACACAGACAACACAGGGTTGAATGTGTGGAGAGAACCCGCTTCCTTACGAAGTCCTTCAGGCGTTCCTGGAGACTTTTCCTCTCCTCCACATGTGCGTCTGACTCTCACTCGCCTTCATAGTGACATACCGTCTGTAGTAAAGACCAGCTCCTAGTCCCCATGAGATGCACGCAGCCTAGGTAACATTTAATGAAAAATTAAAGAGAAACCAACATACATTTCCAAATGAATAGCAGATCTCAGCAGAATGAGGAAATCTGAACCACAACAGAGATGAATTTCTCTTTGTAAGTTTTATATATTAAGACTTTAAACAAAACTTAATTCCATAATATTTTTTTTCTCTTATTCTCTATACTAGGAGATCCTTTGAAGATTTGGCTGATAGAATACATTTTACTTATTTATTTAGCAAACACATTAATGGTGAAGGAAATAGCAGAGTGTTCACTTTTTTTTTTTTTTCTTTTTGGTGGTGGTTGAAAGATTTTTGTGTGCTATAGCTAAGAAAAATAAATATTTCTTAAAATAAAAGCAGAAGTTCCTGCATAACTCACTTTTATGGCAGAGATACCCTGGGCGGACTTTGCCACACAACTGAGAGCTTGCTCTGCTGGAGGCTCTCGGCACTGAGGCTTGGGGACCCTGTGAGCAAGACATTATCTATGTCAGTGGTCTTTCCCTGCCAATACCAAACCCAAAGACTCCTTCAGCTCCCAAGAAGCTCCATCCCTTTCTGGAGCCCTCTGCTCCAGGAGGCCGAACCTCAGTTTCTGCATCTGCAAACTGCGCCCAGATTGGTGCGGCCCGGGTGGATTCAATGGGACGTGATGCAGACGGCGCTTGGGAAAATAAAGGGCCTCCCATAACTACACAAATACAAACAGCTGTGATGATTTATGCCCGCTGCCTGCTGACTGACCACTCGATATTCAAAACCTCATGATGAACTTGCACTTCGGGCATATGGGGACGCTGGGGTCAGGGTGTGGGGCCCGTGGCTTCCACGGCTCACATGGCGAGGCCAGACGGCAGAACTTGAGCTCAAGTCCAGTCTGTCTGACAGAAAAGTCCATGATGTGTTAGGATCTTGCCAGCAGCAGCAGGGGAAAACTAAGACATGAAGAAAGAGCCCGTCTTTGGGGAGCCTGCACCTCACTGTGCAGAGAGCGGGGGTAACCCGCTAACCAGCACTCAGCCACTGCAGGAGGGGTCTCGAGGCCACATTAACTGCAAGGCCAAGCGGAAGAGACTCGGTTTCTCGCATGCTTCTGCAAGCCCCCGAGGCCCAGGGCTGACGGGATCTGCACCCAAGCAGGCAACAAATGGACGGTAGCCCCCAGCCCTCGGAGCTGCCTCCTGCCCTCACGCAGCTGCTGAGGTGCACCTGCTGTTCCCATCCGGAGCTTAGCGGCTGGTGTAACTCGTGCTGATTCTTTGATTCAAGCACATGCCTTATGACTACAATAGAAACAGTTAAAGATTAAGACATTTTTGTGTTTAATTAGAAAACTCTTCTGAAAGAAAGGATTTTTATTGTGTAAGCCATTAACTCAGCCTTGCCTTATCCCTCTGTTTCCCATGGGTCCCTCCTACTGTTTCCAGTCTCTGGACTATGTTTGAATGGTTGTCAATTATTCGTATTTTCTAATAAAGTGAAATGTGCTTCCTGGTGAAACTCCTGTTACATCACTGTATTTATTATTTTTCTTAACTTGAGGAATACGGCAGGTCCTGCCTGGTTTCATCTCCCTGAAGTGTTTACAAACGGGGAGCATTGCCACATAGGAGAAGTTTCTCCAGAGAAGCAGAGAGTGTAAGACGTTTTCTAATGAGAATGGCCCAAGTTCCAAGAAGACAGGAGCACCTCCTCCCAGTGTGTTCATGAGCCATGAAGCCCGCGTGCCCGCCATCTGCAGTGTCCTTGGTACGCGGGCCCTACAGCCAGGGACACCAGCCCCGCTGCCTCCCCTGGCCACTCTGCCTTCAAGTGCACTTCAAGCTCCACCTTCGAAGTTGCTCTCTGCGCAGCAGGCTGCGTGTAGCCTGGCATCTTGCATGGGGATCTGTTAGCACCCGGCTGAGTTGAGTGGATCCATCTGTCCCTGGTAAAATGGGAAGACCATCAAGACTATCATCTCATTATGGATTTCTAACAGTGTGTTCCTTTCCTCCCCTCTGGACACAGTGATCAGGTTCAGGCTTTCCTATTCTTATTGTTCCCAGAAGCGTCCCTCAATGTAAGTCCACTGGGTTTCCATAATATCTCTAACTAAAAACAACCAATTGAACACAAGCCTGAAGGAAGCACAAGTCATACAAAGCGCAAATACTCTTGAGGGTTCTATCAAAAGCTGCCCCGTATTATGGGATCACAAGAGAAAAGACAATGAGTTCCATATTTCTCTGCCCTGGAATTCCTTAAAACATGCAAATGTAGAATGAATGCTCATTGACAGCTGCGATTGTTTTAAATGTAACTTTGTTTTTGGTTGACATCAATCCTCCGTGTACAATGTGAAGCATACGGCTTGAATTATCACATGAGCATTAATGCGTGTTTCTCTTAGGTCTATTTTTATGTTTAAATGCTCTCCGAAAACCTCATGTGCTGCTAAAGATCCAGAGGTGAACTAATAATAATGGTCTCCCTATTGCCTTGAGATTTTATCGAAACATTTAATCGGGAGGGGTAGCACAAGAATTGTAAAAAAAGGTCAGGCAGCCTCAGCTCAGCTAAGCTAAAACATTCAGATTTTCACTGGCTTTCTTCTGCAGATGCTACATGCTTGGGATATGGGATTCCCATCAGAGGGCAAGAGTCAAGGTTACAATTACTTTCTTTTAAATGGATGAAAGAAATTAGTGATGGAAAGGGTTTATTAGTAATTTCATTGTTTCTTCTGTTGAGCTGGTGTTTAGCCATGAAGAATGTCTTGGATCTGCCCTTTACTTAAGCCAGGGTTGGGATAAATGTGGTTAAGTGTGATGTGTTATGTATAGTCAAATTCTGTATTCATCAGAAGAGTGTGTTTAGGGGCCTCTGGGTGGCTCAGTCGGTTGAGCATCCGACTCTTGGTTTTGGCTCAGGTCATGATCTCAGGGTCGTGAGATCAAGCCCCCCATTGGGCTCTGCGCTCAGTGTGGAGTCTGCTTAAGATTCTCTCTCTCCCTCCCCCTCTGTCTCTTCTGCTCATGCTCTCTGTATCTCTCATAAATAAATAAATCTTAAAAAAAAAAAGAGAGAGAGTGTGTGTTCAAAATTACAGGGACAGAATAACTTCAAAGGTCCCTGTGTGTGTAGGAGGGAGATGGGCATCTGCTGTCCATGAGCTGTGAGACCCTCTCTGCCCCAGATGCCATCAGCTTGGGGGAGAGGAGAGCAATATTCGGGGCCTCAGACCCCTTCAAGGGTGCATAGCAACTGCCTCTGTCACCAGAGTCTCTCGTCACTTACAGGTTGGGAAAAGTCCACGTCTGGGCCCGGATCTCTGATTGCATGCATGACCTGCTGCGTGGGACTGCTCTGTGTCTTTGTGTCATGTTATTCCATGGTTTGGAGAAGGGGTTTTATGTGGACACATCCGGTGATAGGCTCTCACAGGTCAGCAGGGTAGTGACCGCAGACAGCTGCCCGGGTCCCAGGACCCCTTGGCCCAGCGCTGAGGTTGCCGAGGTGAGCTGGTTCCCACGAACACAGCTCCACACACCAAGGATGGGTCCTCTGTGCCTCTCTGTCACGGGAACGTCCCCACCTACTAGAGGCGGGACCTGGGGCTTCTGGGTAACCCTGAAGCCATCAAGGGCGGGAGCAGGTGGATGAACGGCCAGTTGCCTCAACACAAAGTGGAGTAATTCTGAGGACACAATTTCACAAGATTACCCAGGGGTCCTCAGAATTCACACACTGTGGCCTCCCTCCCTTCCCTTTGCCACTTTCCCCACTTGTCACTTGGTTACGGGGATCCTTCCTCCACTCTTGGTGGATTACTCCCGTCATTTTAGCTTCCCTGCCTTCTTTGGCTCAGACGAGCTCATCTTCCCCAGGGGACCGAGGGTCCTCACCTCCGGTCCCCACCCAATGCGTCTCAGCATTCATGTGGCAGAGATGGTGCAGGAGCAAAATAGGAAGGGGATATACTCCTCAAGGAAACAAGTCTGAATTTGGGGGAGGGGTGGATTTTCTTCCTCCAAACCGCCTTTAAGGCTGTTGTAGAGAGAGATTGTTTTTAGAGCAGAAGTACGGTCAACAGGTTGTGTGATCACAGACATGTCCTCTGTGGGCGTGATGTCGACACGTTAGGGATCATGCTGCAAAGACGTCCTTCCAGCCGAACATAGAAACTCAAGAAAAAAAGACTCAAGGACTCTAAAATGCACCATCAATCCCAAATGCTTCCCGGGACTCATATGTGAACATCATCGTTGGAAACACGCCGGCCCCAGGCTGGCATGTTCTCCATGACTGTTTTAGTTACGAACATGATGTCGTCCCCAAAGCGGACTCTGCAGCCGGGCTGGCCTTGCATCTAGTGCAGGACAGGTTGGTCAGCGCCCATTCAGAGAGCAACACAGAAGCTCCTCATAAAATGAGAACGTCACCCAGTTGCCCCGATCCTTCCAGTTTTGACTCCGGTGTATCTTCAGAGGCTCTTTCAAAGCCCTGAAGGGGGTCTAGATGGTGGGTGAGGTCTTGGGACAAGTGAAACAAACCCTCATAAATACTTGATAAACATGAGCTACTTCATCCCGCTGACAAGAGGTGTCGTGCGTCATGAAGAGAAAGCCTGCGTACCAGTCTCTCCTGCTCCCAGTGTGAACCGGGCTCCTCATGCTTATTCATGTAAGAATTTTAATTGTCACTTGGAAGCTAAACTGCATCTGAAATGTCAAATTCTGGTGCTTTATTAAGGTTTGCATTGCTTCTCAGAGCCTGTGGCTGGGCTGTGATACCACCTTGATTGAACTTCTGGTCAACCTCATTGATCCTTGGTCTTGTACGATTGCCACCCAGGTTCTGAGCGAGGTGCAGAGCACATCCTGGGGAGTTTGCCCTCGTGACTCCGCTAGGGGAGGGGCATCCAGACGTCTTTGTCCTGGGAGTCCAGGGATGTCTCCGGGGAAGTGCCTGCTGTGTGGACCTAGCAGGTGGGTAGCAGCTGGTTCAGCCACAGTGGTGGGCGGGGACATCACACGCAAAGGGTCTCTGCCTAGAGCTGCACTAATTCAACAGCCCCCAAGCACCTGTTGCCATCTTGCTGGGGAGGGCCTAACACAGTGCCTGAGAACGGTTCACAGAACCCGTGAGGAAAAGTGTCTGTTGAGCACAGATTGTGCCATAAGTTGCCACTGAAGCTCCGATGGGGCCCCCAGGGGACCCCCGGCCACCTCCAGTCTGATGGGATGCCGTTAGTGGGCAGGAGAGCGGGGCCTGGGAGGAGGTGGGGAGGCCACAGGCAGACGACAGAAATAACACATAACTTGGTATTTGTGGAGTGCTTGGGTCTATTACTTCCTTTTTCAAGTACTCTCATCCAATTCCATGGTGAAGCAGACGGTGTATTATTATTTGCATTTTTCAAATGAAGAGATTCAGGGCTTGTTAAGTTTGATTTATTTGTCCAAGGTCCTGGAGTTAAAAATCGGAGCATCTAGGACTCAACCCCAAGTGTTCTGTCTTGAGATCTTCCGTGTCTGGGCATCCAGGTTAATATGGGCACCACAGCTGGGTGCTGTGGTCTCAACTTTGCTCTCTCCATGTCTGCGGATGCTTCCAGAGCTCCTCGGCAGTGCAGACATACACGTTACCAAGGACAGGATTTGCAGTGGAGAGCACCGCAGAACTCTAACAGGAAACCCCCTGGGGATCAGAGACATAAACTCACTAGAGTTTATTTGGAGTAAAAATCCCTTTTTTTTTTGCAAAAGAGATAAAAAGGAAGAGAAAAAGCACCTCTGTCTGTGTGAGGCACCTTCATCTATGTGATGTATTACATTGATTCCTGCTCCTCAGCCCACTTGTCCCTGGGGGACCCTTGTTTCTTGCCCACCAGGCCACACAGAAAATTGGAATTCGATGATGGAATTCTCAGCTATTTGTGGAGAATGCCATCCGCTTGCGCACAAAAGTCGTTTCAAACCTTGTGAGTTCAGAGTTGAAATATGCAGGGTTTTGAGCTAATTGTTTTCCTGAGCATAACGTCCTGACTTGGGGAAAACAGTTGAAAGTTCAAAAACTTTCAGACATCAGATAACCATTACAAAGCAACGTTAGATAAGTTTCAGTAAGAATAAGAGAATTAGAAACATATGAGTCATACTTTCCTTTAAAGCCCTCTTGCATGGAAAGAACCTACTGAATCCAAACTATGTGAAGAGACATTTAGGGAGAAAAATAGTGACCACCCGTCCTCGGCTCCACGTGGGCCACGCAAACAGCAGTGTTTGGAGAGCGCCTACCAGTCGTCCCGGAGCCAAGGTGGCTCAGCTCAGGCCGAAGTGGGCCGGGTGGGGTTGGTGCACACACACTACTTCTCCGCGACCTCCCGAACGTCCAGCCAGAAAAGATACCTTGCGATTCTCAGAGGCGCTGACGAAGGGTCGACGGCTACCGAACGAGAATCGCGTGCTGGCTCGCCGTCACCCTGACACATTAGGCAGCCCACTGAGGTTTAACGACTTCTTTGGGGTGCTTTTCCTTCTGTCAGAGGCACAAATATGTTTTCTCAGTCGATGGCAGTCCCATATAAAATTGCTCCACAGCTCACAAAACATATTTAGAACAGCGGAATGAAAATAAATAAGTCAGAAAATGGTGCAAATAGAACATACATTTAAAAGCAGCAAAAGCCTAGGATGAGGTTGGGGAGCTGCGCGTGTGCAGGAAGGCGGCTGCAGCCTGCTCTCTCCATGGAGGCGACACACGCTTCTCTGCGCCCGGAGGAAACCGCCAACCCCAGCCATGCACAGCGGGTCAGCGGGGAGCCCCGCACCCAGGCCGAGCCCGGAGCCGGACGCCCCGTGAGCTCACTCACTTTCTCCTCGTGCGGTACGTGCCCCGACGGCCACTCGCCCCTGGAGTGACCTGGTGCTGCGTCACACTAATCTTGGTAACTCACGGTTCCTCAACCGCTCGGGTGCAAGTATCATGCAACAGGGTGCCATCTCTTCTGCGCAGACGGTCAACACAGGAGCGTGCCGTCTGGCTCCCAAGCGCGTAACGGTGATGCTGACGTTGACCCCAAGCCGTTCTGCTGCTGTTGGCAAACGCAGCGTGTACGTAGAACCACCTTGGACTTCGTCAGGACCTCCTTTCTGCCCGGGTTTTTCTCTTCTTCCTTTTGACATTAGTGTTTATTTTGCATTTTACTTGATTACTTTTTATTTTGAAATAACTTCTAACAGGAAAGTTGAGAGAGCAGCACATAGAACACCCTCCCCCGCCAGACGCTTCAGTACAATTCCTCAGTTGTTAACTTCTTTCCACGTTTGTCTTATCTGGCTCATCGCCCTCCTACACACACACACACACACACACAAAACACGTGTGTGCACTCACTCACACCCTTGAGCGAAGGCTGCAGACGTGATGTCCCAGCGCTCCTACACACTCACTCCACGTTGCCCAAACAAGGGCACTCACCCACCGTCAGACCACCACGTGACCCACAGGCCCCACTCAAATTCTGCGGGTGGTGGGTGGTTCCAGCGGGTCCAGCCAAGCAGAAGAACAACAGAAGGACTCCTTTCTGTCCGTGCGCTGCCCCCGCCCGGGTTTCCTTCTGTCTGGAGCAGGTCCTGCGTCCCTTTTCTTCCAGGACCTTGGACTTCTGCAGACGTCCCCAGCAAGGGGTGTATTTAAGGAGCTCGTTTCTCGTTCCCCTTTCATCCTGAGGCTTGGTCTCCCCCCGCTCTGGCGTGGCCACTGTCACCGCGAGCCGCGCCCATGTGTCCTCCCTCCCGCGGCCGCCCTCTCACGCTCGCCGCTCCCGCGGCCTGTCTGTCTGTGTGACCTCCGCCCCACGCCACGGCCACTGCTCACACCTCCAGAGCCGGGCTGGGAGGCGGGATGTGCTCGGCCTGCTCTTCCCCGCTCTCCTCTCTGCAAGGAGTGTGTCCCGCCCTTCGGCTTCCCAGGGCTGCCGTGACCGAGCTCCAGGACCTGGTGGCGCCAAGCAGCCTGCACTCTCTGGGAGCCGCGGGAGGCCCGGCGCGGGCTCCGGGGAGCACGGGCTTGGGGGAGCCGGGGCTGCAGGGCCCCCGGCCGGTCTTCACCCGGAGCCCCCGGTGTCTTTGCAGCGTCCTCTCTCCCTGCCTATGTCCCAAAACCCCGTTCTCAGGAGGATACCAGTCACAGGAGATCGGGGCCCACCCTAACCATTTCTGTAAGAACCTTATTTCCAAATAACAAAATACATGCAAATAATAGTAAAAAAAAAAACCTTTCCACATTATGAGGTCCCGGGGGTTAGGATTTCAGCATATGTTTTTTGGGGAGGGACACAATTCAACCTATAAAACCCTCCATATCCACTTAGTACTTTTGCCATATATTTTACTTTATCAGATATTATTGTTGTATCAGAGTTGTTGTTTTCCTTCCTCTTAGTTTCAAATTATTTTGTGTTTCCTTATCTCAACACTGTCTCTAATAAGCAGCATGAAGCTGGAGATTTAAATTTAAATTCTTTAAAAATTTAATTCAATTTTTCAATTCAATTTTTTTCTCTGTTGTATGAGGTAAGACACTTACCTTTATTGTCACTACTGATGCAATAAAAATAACTTTATTTTGCATTTTATACCTTCTTTTCTTCTGTTCCTCATCCTCCTGGCTTGTGTTGGAACGGGAGGGTCCCATTTCTCCAGACCCCCCTGCCTGTCCCCCTGTTGGTTCCAGTATTCACAGATAGTGTTCACATCCCATTGATGGCTACTTAAACATGCTTAGTATATTTGATTTCATTGCAAATGGCAAGTTTTGAGCTATTCAGTATCTCCACCTTCTTTTCAGAAAGGGGTTCAATCAGCCTCTAAGATGCCTCCCCAGTCGTCCATGCTCACGATGCCTTAAGTTCCCCTTTCAACATAAACACGACATCACTCTGTCAGGCAGTGCCGATGACTTTGCTCAGAACCGCGTCCCTGCGATCTCTCTCACCCCTTCCGGTTGTCTTCGTGCTCTGCTCACGTGCGTGTGCTTGTGATTCTTCCTCAGGGCTTTCTTTGCAAGCAGTAAATTCAGTTTCCCCCTCTGTCACCATGCTGTCATCTGATCTCCTCGCTGGGAGGTATTTTAGGCTGAGGACATCTTTCCTGAGAACTGTGGAAATATTATTCCCCTGCCCTGGGGCAAATACGTCCTTTATCGCCGCCTAGACGTTGACATGTTCTCCTTCCCTCATGACGTCCTGCTCTTCCTACCAGATCTCGTTGAGGATTTTAAACATACATATTTTTAAAAGCCTTTCCAGATCATTTCTTTTATTTCTGTAACTTCTGCATGAATGACGAGGTATTCACTTTTTACGTGGACCGCCATGAAGTCATCGTGAACACCTGTCATTCTCCCCCCGACCCCCGTCGCCACACAGCCCAGCCTCCCATCAGTGGCCCGAGGACCGCTGTGTCTGAAGGCGAACTCCCCGGTCCTTGGTGCGCGTCCTGCTTCCTGAGCGCTCAGCCGACTCTGCTGGCCCCGGGGCCCCGGGCACGCGGCTCCTGCCCTTCCCGATCCCCTGCCCAGGTCATAGGCCTGGCTGCACCCACGGTCCCCCTGAGCTTTGGGGAGGGGTCCAGCCGGTCCGTGGGGGAGGGGGGTCACAGGTTGTGAGTGGCGAGGGGCTCTCTAAAGTTACTGCATTCGGGAACGTGCCTGCGGGTTCTCCGAAAGCACACACACGGCATGGAGCTCCTCCACACTCAGCACACGGCCTCCCTTCCGCACGATGGACTTCTCCCCTCCCCCGACGTAAGATGCAGGCTTGTTTTTGTGTTTTAAATAAAGAGTTTTCAGGAACAGAGAAATTGACTTGAGGGGAGAATAGGGAGGTGGGTTTTTTTTGTTTGTTTGTTTGTTTTTTAAGTTTTTAAAAGAATGAACATCTTTGCAACCAGAGGAGAAAGTCGGTGTATTTATATATATACATATAGAGTGATTTTAAAGTGATGTTAACCGCTTTTGTCCTCTGGTGTTAGAAATGTTCTTTTTGAACCATTTCGTAAAGTGAGGAAAATAGGGAAAGATGTCAACCATCTGCATCAGTAAATAATAACTATTAATACTAGTATTTTGATTAATTAAAACAATGGTAAGGCCTATCTGAAGTGCATAACAGGAGCATGGAGCTGGCTTCCCAGACAAGGAGGGAACATTGCCTGTTTGTCTTTTACTTAGTTGCCATCACGCACAATATAGTTTTTTTTAATTTTTTAAATTTTATTTTAAAGATATTTATCAAAAATCACTTCAAAAAGATGAGTGATTCCACAGACATTAACACTTCTTAACCCATTTTTTAGTCTTTAGCTCACATACCTCAAAAGTTCTTTTAATGTACACATGCATTTTCTTTTCTTTATTTTGCTTTTTCTTCATTTCTTAAGACGTCTGTTCTCCATGTAAATTCATAGAATTAGAGAGCAGACTTGTAAAGTCTTTGAGATAATGAAAAGAAGGGGAAAGTTATTGATGGATTTGGTATGATGAAATAGTGCTAGTTAGATGCAGTTAGCAAACTTCCTAAATTGTTGTCTTTACACTGAATGTTCAGAATTGGAAAGAGGCCTAATTCCCGAAGAGCCTAATCTTCTGGGTATTGGTCTGCGTCAAACGTGGCAAATGCAGTTAATGAGAACCAGGGCTGAACTGTGCCCTGCATCAACACACTGCATTTGCACGTCCTGTAGGAGCTTACCCGTCGATGACAGGAACCTTCCCAATGACCCCCCATTGTCCGGCGAGGGGCCTGTGGTGGGCATCATCCTCGAGCCCAGGGTTCTGAACAGATCACCAGCTGGGCTCAGAGAAGAATGTCTTCTTTCCTTCCAGATGGCATTTCATAGGGTCTGGGTGCGGTGTGGAATGCGCCGGCCGTGCTCAGAGGTGTCAGGTGGCAGAATTCTTATCTTAGGAGTGGAGCGCTCTGGCATTTCATATTTCCTCTCTGGGGTCCTTCATTTCCCTGTAGCTTCTCCCCTCACTCCCAGACCCTCTCCTCCACCTGACACCACCCCCCTCAAACTGTACATACACACACGTGGGTAAAAAGTAAAGAAATGGAGTTTAATGCTAAAGAGTAAAAGGGAACGAAAAAGACCAGTTAATGGTGGTAATGTTGGGAACATTTTGGATGGAATTTAAAATGAACTTCATTACAAGCCTATTAAGAGCCACTACAGAGTTTCTATTTATTAATATGAAGTTTAATAAATAATTTACATCTTTAAAATGATTTTATTCTGTGGGCCTGCAAAAATCATTTTTTAAATACATTTTTCTTCTCTACATGTTTTCACTGAAGCTCTGTAGCTAGCCTGAAGCCCATATGCAGAATATATCGCAGAGGAAGATAAAGTATGGAGAAAGTTGTCCGGTCTCATTTGTGCCACTAATTAATTTACTAATTTACTAATTTACCTTGAACAAGACACTCTATTGATCTAGCCTCACTCTGAAAAATAAAATAATGTCTCCTGTGTGTACTCAATGCTCAAAATGCTATAATCACAGGCTCACATGCCTGGGGGAAGAATACGCCTAAGACAGTCCGTATCTTCTCCTTCAGGTGAATACTAGCTTGGATCGTCCTCGAGTGTGCTCAGTAAGGTTTTGGAAGGAGAAAGAGAGTGCTGGGACCTTGAAGAAGAGCTAGGCAAGATTTTTGGCTAAATTAAAAACCATGTGTACACAAAGGGACAAACGGCTACTCAACTCACTGAAGGACAAGATATAATAAGTGGCTAAGTCAGAAATCTAACAAAATGACAAGAAAACCTTCCATGCAGCCAGGCA
This sequence comes from Mirounga leonina, assembly GCF_011800145.1. NCBI lineage: Eukaryota > Metazoa > Chordata > Mammalia > Carnivora > Phocidae > Mirounga > Mirounga leonina. The sequence goes on from NW_023270816.1 coordinate 10,306,002, forward strand.
AAACGTGCAACCTTCAGATCCCGCCCGATAGGAGCCAGCTTTCAGAACTCAAAAACAATGGTCAGCCTCTGGGGACCCGGAGCCGCGGTGGGGTGCAAACTCGGGGTGCGGCGGGAGGGAGGGGCTCTCACCCTGGGATGGGGACGCCACACCTCCTGGTCTGCGGAGCAAGCCAGCTTCCCTCATGAGCCAATACTGGAGACAAACTCTGTCAGCCTTTGTGTCCTTCTGGAACATTCCAGGAGAGGCAACATTCAGAGCATAGGATGACTTTCTGTTGAAAACGCCCACGCAGAGCAAATTCCTGACAGAAGGTGCTGTGCGTTCTCAACGAGGCTGATGCTCTTTTCCACCCACGGCGTTCCAAATTCCAGGTGGAAGGTGTCCTTCCGTTCCGTAAGTGCTTTGTTTTCTTCTTTACTGAATTTTAATATTTTTACCTCATATCAAAAAAAAAATGCTTATTTTAGGTTAGGGTAATATCAGGTGCGTGAAGAAGTTACATGTCTTTTCCTTCCTTCTGTTCCCTCCTCTCCCTGTTGTCCTACGAATGTGCTCAGGCACTTTCCCTTCTCACGTGGGGTCAGACCTGTGCGTTACCCGAGACGTCTTCGCCTTGATGTCTCCTTACTTCAAAAATACAGACACAACCCACCTGAAGATTAGCTGTGTTCTTTGTTGCAGTGGAAAAGTTCTGTACCTTGATCATGGCGGTGTTGATGTGAATCCACACATGTGATAAAATGTTGCAGAATTACACACAAAATACATCCATGCAGAAAAGAACACTTGCAGAAACGGGAGAATTCGGGTAAGGATGGTAGTCTAGCTAAACATATTGTGCGGAGTTCAATGCCCTGGTCTTTGCAGCGCACTTGAGTCACATGGGACGTAACCACCAGAGGAGTCCTCTGCGTCCTGTGTGTCTGTGATTACTTCAAAATTTAAAAATTATAGGGCGCCTGGGTGGCTCAGTTGGTTAAGCGACTGCCTTCGGCTCAGGTCATGATCCTGGAGTCCCGGGATCGAGTCCCGCATCGGGCTCCCTGCTCGGCAGGGAGTCTGCCTCTCTCTCTGACCTCCCCCCTCTCATGTGCTCTCTCTCATTCTCTCTCTCTCAAATAAATAAATAAAATCTTTAAAAAAAAATTTAAAAATTATAAAAAGCAGCGGCGTGGCATTTTATAATATGGTGCATCACAACGTACTCAATCTTTCAGTTATAGAAAGATGTTTATTGCCACTTCCCTCCAGTCTGAGCCCCTTGGGCTTGCTCTTCAGTGACCCCTATCGGTGTGTTTTGTCCGTTGTTCTGGGGCGGTCTCTTCTCACCTCATTCTAGGCGCCCCCGCCCCCACGACGTGGGGAATGAGCTCCATTGGCCATGCGCAGCGCTAGCCCCCACTATATCATTTCCAATTTTACTTTGAGTGTAGTTTCTTTTTCCAAATAAACATTGTTGTTTATTTTATGACAGGATTTCCTAAAATACAGCTTGCTTCTTCCCCTTGAGGGAGTCCGCTCACCTTGTTGACCCAGGCGGACACTCACCAGTGATTGTGACGGCACTTGGAGACATCACATGATTTAGTTGGTAACTGCAAGGGGTTGTAATTTTTGGATACAGTTCCTTATGTTTATCTTTAACACCACTGTCTAGTTGAAACCTGAGATCCATCACTAACCACTTGTGCGACTTTGAGTAATGTACTTAACCTGGGACGTCAGGTCTCATTAGGAATGTGGGCACCATCCCCATGTGAAGGGCATCGTGCTATTGGAATGAAACGTACAAGGACTATGGATGTTCCTGAAACAACGACTACTATCGCGGTTACCTGACTACTAGGAGTGCCTTCCCCTTTTTAGGAAGCAAAGCCTGGTACTTTCTATTATGGAAGCCTGGCCCTATATTTCCAAAGACCCCTGCAGGGGCTGGCCTTGGGTGTCTGCTGGGCTCCTGATGCACCAGGCCCCTCTGAGGAGAGCTCTGTGAAGTGACCTCGCCCCGCCGGCCTGCACCACACAGGGGAGTCAGGGTAACAGACCGTTCTCTTCAGTGGGGAAGTGGTTCCAGGCCGCCGCAGTGGGCTGACCACACTGAGTCCATGCTCCAGAATCCAGGCCATGTCCACGTGGGCCTTTTGCTTGGGAGAGGTCATCCCACCCCTCAAACCTGCTGTCAGTATGTTAGGGACAAAGTGATGTTCCATAGGCCGACTGGGTTGTCCTCCTCTGTCCTGGGGGTCAAAGCCCTGACCCCCAGGAGCCAGGGGCCACCAGCCCAGGAGATGACTCCGACCACCGACTGCTGGCTGGGGCTGCGGGTCACAGGCTCTCGGGGGCGGGCTGATCTTAGCAGGTCCCCCGCTGCACGAGCTTGCAGGCACCCCGGGCATCTCTCCAGCGCCCTGCACCTCCGCCCCATCTAAGACGGACCAGAGCGGCCAAATGCCATTCACTTGTGCGTTTGCTCAGCTGACTGATGCATATGAAGAAAATAAGGCAGATCTCGTGGAGAAGACTATGCTTTTCTCTTCCCAAATGCAGTTATTTCATAAAAACAGCAAAGGCACCAAATATTCAGTCGGTGGTCAGTTCACTCTAAGCCCTGGTCACCTCTTCAGTTTAATCTGGGGCAGTCATTCCTACGCCCCCACCAGGCGTGATTTTCCACGGCCGCTGGTCTGCACACACTAGGTGAGTATGGGTTTAGGGTTTCCATAGGAGCTCGCAACTTGGGGACTATTAGGCCTAATTAGGGCTTGAAGATTTCCCAAGAATGTGAATGCACTTGACTTTCATGAAGCGTTTATTCATCTGACTCTGGAGGCCCTGGGGGCCAACGTTCTCCGGGGCAGGCGCCGGTGGGGGTCCAGGTGGTGCGAGCTGTTCTGAGCAGACAGCCTCCTTGGACATCCTGTCAGAGCTGAGCGTGAGTGAATGCACCTTTTTGTGCCACTCTTGGCTGTCAGAGATCCTGAGGACATCACCTCTCACTGTGCTCCTTGGTTTTCAGGGAGACGGCTTTTCTTTGGAGCTCTCCGAGAACACTGAAGCTTCTCAGCCTCCAAATGAGAACCACATGCTGGAGCCCGACGGCCTGGAGAGCCGCGGCCCGGTTCTCGCCGCCTTAGCTTGGCGGCTGGCACGGGCGGCTGTCCCGGGGGAGCTCGGGGAAGGGAAAAGTCAGAGTGGCAGCTATCTGGCCCCAGAGACACCATCAGGCACTGGTGGAAGAGACTGCTGGGATGCCACGAAGGAAGCGGTGTTTTTCTTATGCTTTCTCTTTGTTACTAAAAACGATTTAAGACAGTATTTTAAAAATTCATATTAAAAGAGAAATGAAAATTCCAACAATTTTCAGTTTTTAATGTGAACTATAATTCTATCCTCCAAGGAGGGAAAAACAAACAATTCATAAAAATGTGGCTGGAAAGATTTGCTACATCATAGTATTTAATCCCTCTATATTTAGTTTGGAGAATTTATTAGGACGTAAGTCGCAAACACGCTGAGGGCAGGACAGCTGGGAGGCCCGGGGAGGGTGCTGGGACGCTTGGCGCTGGCCCAGCGAGGGCACCCAGTAGGCGGCTGGCCAGGCGTGTCCGCGTGCAGGAAACCTAACCCCACGGGGCAGGGGGACGATCTGGTCGTTGGGGTCTGCGCGGGTAAGAGACTGTCCACCTCCAGCCCCAATCCCGCGACCTAGAGACTTTGTCCGGAACCTGCCACCTTCACATCTGGGTGGAAAGTCGGTTGCCACTTCCTCTGGGGGCAGCCCCCGGTCTCAGGGGTGGTGGGGGGGCGCACAGAGGCATGAGTCCCATAGTCTGTCCCCCCCGAGGACAGCGCTTCTCTCCATCGTCCCCCATCCCGTCCAGCAGCGCTGCTGAGCCCCGCCGCTGAGCCTGGAGCAGGGATGCCGTGTGGCCCCACAGCCTCCCTCACAGTGGGCTGCGCGGGCACGCCCAGCGCTGGACCGGGGTCCACCGTGTTCAGGCACAGAGAGGAGTTTGCAGAGGACGTGCACACTGACGCGGGGGGAGCAGAGGTGACAGGCCTGCTGGAGCAGGTGGTGCAGACGCCACCCTGGTGCTGACGTCCAGTGACCGCCAACAGCCCGGGCCCTGGTGTCCCAGGGACCGCTGACCTGGACACCCCCACTGCCTCTCCGGGCGTGCACCGTGCCTCCGAAGCATCGATTTGCTAGAATCGATAGAGAACCAACCCATCTTTCACACGTTCTGAATGACTCCAACCGCTCCCTGTCTTACCTCGCCACGTCCTCCTGCGATTCCCAAACCCTGCTGGCCACGAGCCCAGTTGCAGGCGTGGGATGACCGAGGGCCCAGCTGAATGTAAAATTAGTATTGTTCTCCCCAAATCTGGAGGAGTGATGTTCCCCATTCTCCTGGCTCGAGGGCCTTCCAGCAAAACTTGTAACCCTCCCTTCATGTTGCCATCCCAGTCTTGCATGTTTGGGTGAGACTTTTGTACTCTTTGTATGTACTGTTTATAGATTTGTGTCTCCCAGAGGACAAATTCCGTAGGGCAGGGCCTGTCTTTTTCAGGTGTATATTGCCAAGAACTAGTCAAGTTACTGATAAATATGTATGTAACTGATGAGGCTAGTTCATCCCCGGCCCATCGCCAATGTAGTATGCAGGTTGGTTTTAACAAAATTTTAGGAACTCTAGAGGTAATTAGTCGTTCTTCAGGCCTTACAATGGGGGAGATCAAGTCTCTGGGCTCAGAAACATCTCCTTTGAATCACAGAGACCCGTAATACAGTCCTGCTGTGGAGCAAAGGGGAGGACCCACATCCAGGCGTGTGTCCAGGGCTGGGGTCAGGTCAGGATCATGGCCCCCGGCAGAGGACACCTCCCTCTGGAGCCCGTGTTTCCCCGATGGTGCCCAACCCACGGCAGGCTCGGGCCAGGAAAAATCAGTTCGGTTGAGCTCAGATCTGCACTCACACTTGGTGCGTTTTGAATGTACAACTGCAGTTTTAACTTTTGTTTCAACTCATGTGGCTGAATAAAAATGTTTGCCTCATGGTTTGGCTCAAAAACACACATTTTTTCCTCTGTGGGTATATTTTATATATACATATATTTAGAAGAAGGGAAGGAATAATTTGTTTCCCTGGGGTGGTAAGTGTTTGTAGATAAATATATACATATATATCTTTTTCCCTCCCACTCTTACCAAGGGCACATTCCCCTGATGGATTTTGGACTGAAAGGAGCACAACCCAAGAAGTCTGTGTTCAGTGAAAGGCAACTGAAAATGCAGGCATAGGAAGGTCATACTTTGGTGGCCCCGAGAATGAAGCCAGGCTCCGTGTACCCCAGGGGTGAGCAGAGGACGAGGAAGAGGCAAGAAGCATCAGGAGTGTCAACCACAAAGGTCTGAGGTGTTGGGGTACCAAGTACGATCTGGATACAAAAAGCATGGGCTTCAGTGTTGGGAAAGCTCCTCCAAGTGGAGACTTACACAGGGAAATGCAGTCCAGCCAGCTTCTCGAAGAAGGAAGAATGTCAGCCCCTCCGGGGACCACTTCTCCCTTGACCAGCAGGCCGAGGGGGCAGGTAGCTGGCAGGTCATCTGCTCTGCGTCTGATACTTTCCTGGTTGGAAAAGACAAGTCCTACTGGTTTCTCCCGCAGCTTCCTGTCCCAGTACTCAGCGTAGACGGGGCTCTGCCTATCAGTACCAGTGAGCTAGGACGTGTTGGGTCATGAGGTGATTTGGAAATATATTAGTCCTTCAAAAAGACCCAGGGAATCATTTAAGAAGCTGAAGGAGGTCTGACTCCAAGTACTGATCTTAATAGAACCTGAAATCTAAATCTTCGCAGTTCTGTTCTAAGGTTTTACACATCCTTTCTCTATTTTATGTTAACAACATCTTTTCATAGATTTTCTATGCTCTATGACGCGATAGGTTTCCAAATCCCCAAGTCGAACCATATTTCATTTTATTTTGGAACATGAAAATTATCTTTCTTTTTTTCATTATTTCTCTGGCAATCAAAAATGAATCGGTTTCCTTCAAATTCCAAAGATACAGGTGATGGAGCTCAGCAGACCCATTTGCCTGAACTCTTAGTTCTTCTCAATTCATTTCTGCAATGTTAAGTATAGTTATTTCTTCATCTTGGTGTAAGTTTCCTTAGAGAATGCATAGCTGATTTACATTATCAGGTTATGAGAAATTAAAACACAGTTTTTTTTTCTGAAAACAGTATGTTTCCCTTACTGGTGAATATTTATGTATAGATTCTCATCTTTGTTTTGAAGATACAATTCCATTTAATAAAGCATAAAAGAGATTTCTGAAGGAATGTTTTTAGGAATTAATAAACCTCAGTACTGTAACTAGTTCATATTTTCAATTAATTCTATTACATGATACAATTATCTTGCTGACAATTACTCATCAAGGCTGGCTTGCCGTTAGATGAGTAAATAAGACAAACCCATGACCTAAGAAGACACGCAAGTGCTGAGGTTTGACCCCTGCACAATTTGTTGGAAACTGAATTTTGAGTGTCCCCTGAATAATTCTGTCCCAGACCACAATGTGCTGCTATTAATCCAATGAAAATAGTTTGATGGCCAGTCTTGTACCCACATGACCTCCTTCTGTGCCACAGGTCACAGCCTGCTCCACCGTGTGTGACTTGTGTCACCTTTAGAAGTCTATTTTGAGAAGTAGTAAAACTGTAATATTTTAACAGACTGGTGGATTAATTACTTGGATTGCAGGACCTTTTCTTTATGTGAGAAGAGACAGCAATTCCTGAACTCTAAAATCAACATCAAGTCACTTATTCTTGTGATAAATTTTGGCTGCTGATGCTGACGTCCTTACTTGCTTTTGGGGCATGAGTTGAGGGAGTGAAGGTGGAGGGCATACCTTTGAAAGTCAAAGTATTTCTTATTGGGAATTATCACATTTCTTTACCAGAACTGGTAAAGACACTCACTAGAAGCACGAGAAGCAGCTAACTCTTAAGTCAATGCTGAATGAGCAAGCTTAATTTTTTGACCTGTAAACATACTGGGAACTTCTCAAGTTGTGAAATGTTAAGAGATAGTGAATGTTTACTGCTAACATACAAGAGTATTTAAAAATACCCAAGGAGACCACTGACCTCTGTAGGTGTGAGTGTGTGTGCATATGTGTGGATGTGAGATGTAAAGTGGGTGTGGCATTGATAACTAAGTGGGTATGACCCTGACTCTATGTGGCTTTGCAGTCTTTTATTTGATTTTTGAAAGAATTTTTCTTTCTTTTTTTTTTTCTTTAAGATTTTATTTATTTGACACACAGAGAGAGAGAACACACACAAGTAGGGGGAGCATCAGAGGGAGAGGGAGAAGCAGGCTCCCGCTGAGCAGAGAGCTCGATGCGGGGCTCGATCCCAGGACCCTGAGATCATGACCTGAGCTGAAGGCAGACGCTTAACCAGTTGAGGCACCCAGGCTCCCCAAGAACTTTTCTTTCTTAAATATATTTTGCATCAGTTAAACTAGTCATCACCTTCCCAAAGTAAACATTAGTCAGCACATACCGTAGAAAACCACTGAGAAAATCCTACATGAAACGTCTCTTAAAGAGCGAAAATTTAAAAAATGAAACTCTCCTTATTATGTTAGAACCAAGAACCAAGAAGGTAGGTGGAAAATTAGCATTCGTGCTGGTTCTTTCCTTCTTGTCCCATTTTTGTCCTCTGCTCTCACATAGAAATATGGCTTATTGTCCATCTGAAATCACCGAACCAGGCCAGCGTTTGGGACCTCTGTCGCAGACTTGGAGCGGGTTGTTGGCTGTCTGCCCTCACCCGTGTGTAACGTGGTGCAGACTGCAGAGCATCACTCTCGTGTTTGCGGGGCAGGGGCAGCTCGGTTATATCGTCCTCTGGTCCTCAGTGCTGATGAGAGGCGACTGTGCAGCCCAGTGTTCGTTCAGATGAGATCCCATGTCTTTCCAGGCCTTCGTCGGATTTCCTGTGGTAATTGCCGTTTGTTATGAAAGCACATGTTAGTGTGAATGTTATTTCCTCACTAAAGAGACAGGCTCGGGTATGGCATGAGGTTTATTTACTTTTTCTTCCTGAGAATAAAGATCAGAGTGAATGAATGCAGACACTAGGGCTCAACTGAGCTGGAGGCCGTCACTGATTCAGATGAGGAAACAATGGAGGGTGGGAACTCCCAGCAAGTAGGCAAGGGCACATGAGACAGGTAATAGCACTAACCAGCCAACACTGGAGAAAAAGACAGAAAAAAGGCAAAAAACAACAAAAAAGGGAATTTCAATTGAAGTCAATAGTAAGAAAAAATTATATTGTACTATGGAGAGAAGAAAATCAGGTGGGAAGTAAAGCAATCATTTCTAAGATGCCCGTAAAAGAAATGAGAGCATGTGGAAATACCTGTTCCATGCAGCAATTAAAAAAATAAGGGCAGCATCGTCTTTAAAAACGGTCAGGGGCACTGGGCTCCAATCAGCAGTGAAGAGCTCTGCAGAACCCTACCGTGTAAGTCATGTACTGCAACTAGAAAGCTGGACACCATCACAACTTGGTGACATCTGCCAAAGAGAACATGGCTCCTGTGTATGGTGGTTGGTGGGATAGCTCGGCTGACCTCAGTGGGCGTGCTCACACGTCTGGGATGTCCGACTACGTGCTGATGGAGGGCGCCGCTACGAGGATCACTAGAGCACTCTGGCTCTGCTCCACATGCCTCATCCTCCAGCAGGCTAACATGCGTGTATTCTCCCGGCAGTGGGAGAAGAGAGAGCCCCGTGAACAAGCGCCTTTGAGACCTTGGCTGCGTCACTCCTGCTGAGACAGTGTTGGCCAAACAGGGCCCAGTGCCAGGCCTACAGTGGGGTGTCTTCCCTCCTAAGTGAAGGACACTGCGGGTAGATGGAAAATACCCCAAGAATGATAAAGGAGCAGACGTCACTGCAATCGGCCACACCTACTCATCTATACTCACTCCCAAGGAGAACGGGTCTTGGAATAGCGCCAATCAATTGGGGTCACTTAGTGCTCTTTTATCCACGATGAAGATGGTCATATTAAGATAGGGTAAAATAATCTAGGTTTGAGATAATTATTTTTATCTCTAAAATGGTTTGGTAATAAGGCATCAATCTTTGGTTTAAAACCAATAGTCCAAACCTCTCCTAACGTCCACAGTTATACAATACTCATACTGTGAGACCATGAGGACACGAGGGCTTTCCACGTGGCATAAGCAAAAGTACACATTTCTAAGGCTGGTCATGCTGTGGGGTACAAGCAGTGGGGCTGGTAAATGTTTAACTACAGGCATTCTCCGCACACACCAGGAAGAAGGAAAAAAGAAAACAGGCTGGGAGCATGAGCTGGGAGTCTGTGTTGGGTGTGAGGTGGGCTGTGAGGTGGGGGTGTGAGGTGGGAGGGTGAGGTGGGAGTGTGAGGTGGGGTATGAGTTGGAGTATGAGGTAGGATTGAGTTAGAGGTGTAAGTTGGGGGTGTGAGTTGGTGGTGAGGTGGGGTGTGAGGTGGGGGTCTGAGGTGGGGTGTGAAGTGGGGGTGTCAGAGCTGTGAGGTTGGGGTGTTAGGTGGGGGTGTGAGGTGTGGTGTGAGGGGGGTGTGAGGTGGGAGTGTGAGGTGGGGTGTGATTGGTGGTGTGAGGTGGGGTATGAGTTGGGGTATGAGGTAGGATTGAGTTAGAGATGTGAGTTGGGGGTGTGAGTTGGTAGTGAGGTGGGGTGTGAGGTGGGGGTCTGAGGTGGGGGTGTTACATGGGGGTGTGAGGTGGAGGCATGAGGTGGGGTGTGAAGTGGGGGTGTCAGAGCTGTGAGATGAGGGTGTGAGGAGGGCTGGGGTGTGGCTGTGACTCTCGGGGGCCTGGGCAGTGTTCGCTAGGCCTCTGGGACTGCTGTGCTTTAGGGGAAGTTGTCCGGCTAAGTCCGAGGTGACCCCGTGCAGGCCTGGCAGCTGGGGACTCGGAGCCTGCTGCTTTGGGGAGCGGCTGCAGCCGGGGGGGGCCGGCATCCGCACGTCCTTTCCAGAGGGCAGAGGTCCGCATGCTGCTGTTTTCAAGCGTCGGCGCGGGAGACCCCGGGTACTGCCCCTCGGCTGACGCACAGCGACCCGCTGAGCACGGCAGTGATCTTCACGAGGAAGGAAAACTGGTTTTAAGGATTCCCTCAGTCAGCGGCTTTTTTGCCGAGGACCCGTAGAGAAGCCCCCACAGGCTCTACGATGGGTCCCTGCTTTGAGGCACTCGCCTCCCCCAAAACTGCGGAACAGTGACGCGCCCCCACCCCCGGCACGCAGCACTGACACTGAAGGACACTCGGCTAATTGTCTCCGATGCCCTGGGCGTCTCTAGAATGGGTATGATTCTCTGTGTTTTGCAGATGAGAAAACTATAAGGAGCTGTAAGCAGTGGAAATTTACTTCATGCCGCAGGCAGTGGAGGACCCCCCGGTCTTCGAACGCAAGTGGCCTGACCCGTGGAGGGCCTGCTTGGAGCCCCTCATTCTAGGCCCTCTGGCTTCGTGGATGGCCAGGCTGCCCCCGAGTTACCGTGGGAGACACCGCCTGCTGCCTGCCTCGCTTGGAGAGCCGCGGCTAGGAAACGGGCTCCTTTCTTCTGACCATAATTCGTTTTTAAAAGGTGCATGTTAACCAACCCACCTAACTACAGACAAAAAATAGCATCGCCGAGCGGTCCCGGGGCATTTCCGTGGCCACTTAGTGGCCTGTCGCAGCGGCGGCGGAACGCCCGATATGGGCAGCGGGAGCTCTAGCGTAGAGCGGACTGGCTTGGGTGGAGTCCTGGCTCTCACTGCCACCGCTGGGCCCTGGCTGGTTCCTTCGATGCCCCCCTCCTGCAGACGAGAGCACTAATTCTTCACGCAGCTGTAGGAAGCTGACCGGGCACGGGAGCATCGAGCGCAGGGGTGGTGAAGTTTTTACATCATTGTTCCGGGGAAGACTCTGCTGCTTGAGGAACAGACCGTATCCGGGCAGCTCTGGGGGATTTGGGGTCTCTTAACACTCTCTGTGCCTTTGACTACGGAGTGGAGAATATCTATTCACCTGACTTGTCCTAGAGCCTCAGCAAAGATGAGCTCTATGGCGAACATGGAGTTAAGAGCTAAAAACGCCATCTTGTTTTGCAAATTGCTTTGGGTGCACGTGGTCAAGGCCCGTGGTGATCTCACCCACTGTGACCCAGCAGGATGCTCCTTGGGGACACATAGTGGCAAGTCTGGCAATGAGACATTGAACGAACCGCTCTTATTCCTCCCCAAATATGCTTCCGGACCCACTGAATGGCCTGGGCCATCCTTTCCTCCTGCCCAGTTTGTGGAGGATGAAGAGGCCCGGGGGGACCTTGAGAAAAGTTCTTAGTGTACATGTGCTGGGACCCTCGTTCCGCGAGGCCAAGGTGGCTCCTTCGTGAGGAGCGGGCAGGCCCAGGAGCCACACTCTCTTAACCCCGGCGCCGAGCTGGCCTGTGACAAGCGGTCAGCGTCTGGAAGCAGGACTCGGCCTGGCCAGGTGCCTGTGGGGCTGCACCCCCCAACCCCCCCGCGCCCCTGAGCGCCGGGGTCGCCCGCCCTCCATGGGACCTGCCCGCACAGCTCTCGATGTGCCCCCCTCCAAAGCAGCCCTTGCTCCTCTTCGCCGAGTCTGACCTCGCCTCCCGGACCTGCGAGCCCAAACCTGGAACGGCTCTCCGCAGACACCGCCAAAGCGAGCATGTCTCAAGTGATTCATGAGGCTTTCTGAGCTTACATTCCTGGGCTCCGCGGCTTGCTGCAGGCGAAGGTTTTCTGACAGATGATTATGAAAACAGCGTTTCTATTAGAAGCTGTTGTTTTACTTTCTGAGACATGAAGCAGTGGTTTCATCGAGGGCTTTTATTCGATCTTTGTGATTTTTACATCTGCTTCGGTTGCATGTGCACATGGAACTTTGTGAATATAAAGGGAATTCCACATTTGTCATTTAAACAATGGCCCGCGTGCAGATCCGAGTGGGATGATACGGGTGTTTGTGGGCTTCCTTTGAAGAGTCGGGGAGCCTCAGTCAGGACGCAGCTGCGTTCTCACGGCCCACACGTTTAGGCAACACGGCCCACGGGCGAGGGGGTGGCGGGGGTTCACTGTGGATGCGCCTGCTCCCATCTGTCCTGCCCTAGAGGGAGAGGTCCAGGCTCAAGGATACGGATTTAACCCTTTCACGCCCTCCAGGGCCAGGATTTCAGAAACGAAATATGCTTGCAGGCTTCCTCCTCTGAGGAGCGCGGGTCTGAGCACAAGGGCCTCCAGGGGGCTGTGGTTTGCTTCCGCCCTGGACAGGATCCTGTCTGGTCCCCAGGAAAGGACTTAATGGGAAGGAAAACAGACAGGTGCAAGAAGACGCTCAAACGCTGTCCCTTCTTGTGTGAAACATTACTTCTAAGCTCGCCCTTAAGTTATAGCAAAACACGATGGAGGGAGAGCCAAAGGAACACGACACAAAATCATGAGAGGATTTCACAGGCCCTACCTCTTTCCAGGACGAATTTCTGGTTTGAGGAAACCATGGTGGATACTAAAGTTTGCTCTTTGCTTACCTCTTGGCAATGACTTTGGGGGAGAAGTCTTCCCTGTATCATTGTGACTTATTATAATGGCATGATCATTTTAACAAAATAAGGAAGTTATTTAAATAAAAAGATTTTGTGTTATGCACTTTTCTGGAAATTTCTCTTTTTTGTCGCCCCTTTGACTCAGTGACTAAATGCTGTAATGGTCTGGGTGATTGTGAGGAAAGGTGGAGCGTTGGGCATTGGGCACAGAGCGCAAGGACATGGTGGCGACTCGGCCAGGGAAAATGCACCAGCAAACGTGCACCTGCAGTGCAAACCAAGCCTACTCCACAGGCTCGTGGGAACACCACATTTTTAATAAATAAAATTTAAAATTTAATATTAAAAATTTAATTGATTAAGTAGTTCATAGAACTCAAAAGAGTGCCAGAATAGTTTAAGTGTGTTAATAAATGTAAGGAAGGCCTTATGATTGTGGTTATTAAAATATTGACTTGTAAAAATTACAGCACACATTGTATCTACTCTTTAATTCTAAATCTTTCAGTATCTAAAGTATTAACACATCCCTGGGTGTAAGTTCGGCGAGAAACTTACTGAACCCATCAGTTTACTCCATCATAGCATCCGTACTTAACCGAGCCGCCCTTTAACTCACTGGGGTTTCCTGTTTATTTATTGTGCACCCCTCTGGAGTCCTATCTATGATTTGGTATTTCTGCTGTGAGAAGGAAGTCATGGCGGTCAACGGAGGGCCATCCGAAGAACTCGAAAAACAGTATTTATGATGAACACAGGTCAGCAAGACAAGGCTGTCGCATTATCTTGACTAGAACATGGACCACAGCATGGCTTTTGGAATTAAGAAGTGACATTACTACGTGCCTTGTTCTTTGCGTTATCTTTTTTGACATTTATTAGGATAGCGGACCTGTGCTTGACATCATTATTTTGAAAGTCTAGGCTTATTATTTTGTAACATAAATAAGAATGAATGCTCTTTCAAGAAAACGGAATGTAATCAGTTCATAATCGGAATGTAAAGAAGGTTCCCTGGAGAACAGATGAGGCCGAGTGTGGACTAGAGGCCGGAGCTGACAGGACAGGGGGCTGTGTGCAGTGACCGGTCACCAGGACGCCTGGACTGGGGGTGGCAGCCTCACGGAGACATGCAGGGGACCTGATGCAGGAAAGAGGCTGTGGATCCTGAATCCCCATGTTAAAACCTCAACCCCGACGTGACGGTGTGAGGAGGTGGGGCTTGTTGGGGGGGCAGGTCACGGGGTGGGGCCCTCACGAGTGGGATCAGGGCCTTTATAAGTGACCCAGGAGAGCTCCTTTGCCCTTCCCCCACATGAGGACGTGGCGGGCAAGAAGATGGCTCTCTGCACCAGAACCGTGCCCAGACCAGACCCTGACTCCGCCGGCCCTCTGGTCTGGGCCTTCCGGCCTCAGCAGTGGGAACAGGGAGTGTCTGGCCAGCTGTGGTGTTGCGCTCTGGCAGCCCGACCGGCTGGAGGTGCCAGGGGAGGGCCGGGCAGGTGGGGGGCAAACGCTGTGGGGACCACCCATTTTCATGGAAAACAGGGACGCAGAGAAGTTGGATAAGGGGCCTTGTGCCGTAGCGGGGGCAGGGCAGGCTGCTCTGCTGAGCTCCGGCCGTGCGTGGCCTGTGACCATGACTGCGTTCCGGTCTCCAAACACAGCTCTGTCCTCTTGCAGCTTCATCGAAAGGACAGCAGCTGGTGCCCGCCGTATCTGGTCCACAGCTGGATCAGTGGGAATCATTATCCCAAAAGGACTTGTCAGTGTTGTCAAATGCCACCCAGATGCTGATGGGGATGACCAAAACCTATGACGGGGTGTTTTTGAACTGGGAGCAGCCCCTGGATGACCTGAAGAGAAGGGTGTTGGTGGTGGTGCCCTCAGAGAGGCCCTGCTTTCTCGGCGTCTATCAGCCAGCACGCTGGCTCATGGGAGACTAAACCATCACAGGGCACATCTTCGTGCACACTCACCCCTGACGCCTGCTGCCCCACAGAGCATCGCCCACGGCCAACGGGTTCGGTCTCCTGGAGGGGCTTTTCTTTGTGCACGCCTTTCTGAGTGTTCCTGAGCTCTCACGTCCTTGTCCCCCCAACGCAAACTGGCTCTGCAGTTGGCCTTCTGCTCCCTACCATGGCACAGCACAAGTTAAAGAAAATGTTTAAAGATTTTATTTATTTATTTGAGAGAGAGCGAGAGGGAGAGAGCACGAGCAGGGGGAGCAGCAGAGGGAGAGGGAGAAGCAGGCTCCCCATTGAGCAGGGAGCCCAATGCAGGGCTCGATCCCAGGACCCTGAGACCATGACCTGAGCCAAAGGCAGATGCTTAACGACTGAGCCACCCAGGCGCCCTGGCATGAGTTAGATTTTGCATTTGGTTTGACAGTAACATCCTGATTGTATGTTGGAGTCTGTGCCAGAGCATGATGCAAGTTTACGGTGCCTCCGACTTCCCTGAAGCTGGAACAGTCGACTCTCGCCTGCTAAGGAGAACAGCACGTAACGTGACTTACCTTTCACTCAATGTCAAGGAAACGTTCTTGCTTGCTCTTCTTCACGTAAGGATGGAATTCCTGAGAGCGCAGAACAGGAATGGAAGGACCAGCAGGAGGGTCTTAGCTGGAAACGAGATTTCTAGGGCGTGAAGGGATCGTTTCTGAGTTCAGGGAGAAAGAGCAAAGCGGACAGACCGACACACTGGGAAGGGCTTGAGCTTGAGTCTTGCCAGAGTGTGAGATCTTAGGGGATTCTTCCCAAGGCTTCAGGGGCACAGCGGGGCGGGGGCGCCCCAAGGAGGAGCTGACGGAGTACCGGAATTCGTAACCTAAACGTAAGATTCATAGAGCTTCTCCTCCCGTAATTAGGCCCCACCCCTGCCTCGGTGGCTAGAACATGCTGTCCCGATCCCTGCATAGTGTGGACATCTCCTCACTCACTAACTCAAGTAACCGGTGTCCAAATCCACCTTTCTCACTCTGGGATCCTAGACCTAAAAAGAGTGCAGCAATTTCAAGGTGTGAACAGGGTCTCATGTGTCCGGGCGGTCACTGTTTTCATAGCGAGCCCGAGCTGGGCTATGTGCACAGAAGATCCAGATTGTGATCCAAGTTCCATTTGCTCACAGGAACGGCCAAACTCAGTGTTAATAATTGGAGGCGAGCTTTCCAACGAGCTTTTGCCTTTGGAAAGCATGTGCCCAACTGTCCTGGAAACAGTGTCGGAGTGTTTGTGCCCCCATTTTCTGTCCTCCCCTTCCGAGGGAGCTGGGCCAGCCGGGCATGGCCCGAGGTTCTGGGCGGACAGCGCTGGTGCGGCGGGTGCTCCGGCTGGGTCTGGAAATCCTGCCTGCTGGGTTTTCATACTTCCCGGAACATTTATTAAAGATAATTTTCTTTTTCTTTTAAAGATTTTATTTATTTATTTGAGAGAGAGAGAATGAGAGACAGAGAGCACGAGAGGGAAGAGGGTCAGAGGGAGAAGCAGACCCCCAGCCGAGCAGGGAGCCCGATGCGGGACTCGATCCAGGGACTCCAGGATCATGACCTGAGCCGAAGGCAGCCGCTTAACCAACTGAGCCACCCAGGCGCCCTAAAGATAATTTTCTGTAATCTCACGACTGGGGCCGTGTCGCAGCCCGGGGTGGGCTGCCTTTCTAGAAAGGGCATCACGGGCAGCAGCGAGTCAGGCTGGGGCTGTGGGACGCGGCCCCACGGCCCCCACACACACGGGCTGGCGCAGCCTCCAAACCCTCCATTTGGCCTCCAGTGCAGCTCTTGTCTTAATTGGCATGGTTTTGACTAAAGTCATATGGCTGTGCTGAAGCCTAGAACAGAATCAGTGGATTCCATCTGACATTATTGCATCTAGGTTCATGAGGTTTTGTGGTTTCTTCATCAAACATGTAGTTAAATGTTACAAAATGAAACCATAAAAACCTTGTCTAGGAAAAATTCATGTCTCTCCAGAGGCGCCAAATGTGCTTTAAGGCTAAACTGTTGGAGAAAGCTGGAAAACACTGCTCTGAAATTCAGTAAACTCGCTCCGATGAGACATTAAATCTAGGAATTAAATTGTTTTTAATAATTTTAAATTTTGAATAAAAATAAACTTTAAGAAGAGGGCTCATACAAAACAACAGTGACCTTCTGAATATTCCAGGTGCTCCAGAGGTCGGATGCCGAATACGAGCTTTGAGCAACGTCCATGGAATCCTTCGACATTAAAGAAATCAGTCAGCCCTCCCCGCCAGAGGCACCGGGGCGGCCGGGTCCCGTTCCCAGCTCCACTCGCTGGCCGCCCCGCCAGACTCTGATCCTTCCTTCTCCAACGGCACCCTGCCACCATGAGAACTTTGTGCTCATTACCCCGTGTCCACAGCAGGGTGCCCAGCGCCTGTCAGTCCCAGGAGCCGTGTCTCTCCACGACCCGTCTTCCGTAGCTAATGTTTCTGGACACGGTGCAGGCGGAGGCCTGTCCGCCCCAGCAGCCGGTCGGAGCCCAGCGTGCACAGTGACCGACCGTAGCCACCTACTCATTTCTAGTCTCGCTGCAATTTGCATTTCTAAGCTCTTTTCATTAAAAAGTACACCTTTTAGTTTCAAAGGCCATCTGAAGCCTTCCATTTTCTACCTGCAGTTTCTTTGAAGGGAAACGTGGATTTCTTCCCTGTAGGTTATTTGGGGTGACTGTCCCTCTCTGTGTGTCTTCGGGGATGCTGGGTGCCCGGCGTAGCTGCCCTTCATGGCGGCTCGGTGACAAAGGGACAGAGTGGACACTTGTGGTTGGAAAACAATAAATCCTTGACGGTGAGTATCTAAGAAACCACCTACAAGACGGTCAAATCCCAGGATGAAATGCAACCTTAAAGATCATCAGCCCCTGGGCGCCTGGGTGGCTCAGTTGGTTAAGCGACTGCCTTCGGCTCAGGTCATGATCCTGGAGTCCCGGGATCGAGTCCCGCATCGGGCTCCCTGCTCAGCGGGGAGTCTGCTTCTCCCTCTGACCCTCCCCCCCCCATGTGCTCTCTCTCAAAATAAATAAATAAAATCTTAAAAAAAAAAAAAAGATCATCAGCCCCAATGCTTTTCAGACATCTCTGCCATGACATCCCTTCTCCAAACAGTTCTGTGAGGAAGCCCAGGGTGTGAGGCACGGGTCGCCGGTGGCGCTGCTTGGGGGAGGAGGGCACGTGAAAAATGGTGGGAGCGCATGGAGTCCGCCTTCCACCCCGAGGGCCGTAGCGAAAGGGTTTGAACGGCAAATATATTTTGGTAGACCCCTGCCCCCTGGCCCCTAGAACCCCAACTCTGGGACCCAAAGTCTCAGAAAAACACCTTTCTCTTACGAAATCCTGATAACAAGCCTGGAACTCAAAACGTCTCAGATTTTATTTATTCATGTTTTTTAAAGAACTGGATTGTGTACTTGTATCTACAGTCCCTTCCAGAGTGAGATGCGCCCAACCTCCAGTGGCTCTGAGTGCGGACGTTTCCATGTTGCAGGGTGACGGGTATGGCCCGGAGGGCTCGCCGTCACCCCGACCCCAGTGTCCCATCACCCCTGCCAGTCCCAGGTCTGGACAGCCGGCGTGCGGGAGGCTCGGCAGGTGCGGTAAAGAGCAAGCATGGCATCGGCTGTGTTGGCCGCGGACCTTGGCAAGCATCGATCGACGTCTCTCCAGACCCCCAAACTGTTGAGTGTCTATGCCAGTGGGACGGACGTCTCATCCTGCAGACGTGAGGAGGTGACAAGCTCGTCTCAACCAGTGACACAGACTTCTTTGTTACAAAGGGTTTCTCAGGAGGGAAAGGCCGAGGGGGTTGGTCCTCGGGGAACGTGACAACACTCCACCTTGGGCACCTGGGGCGCAAGCCAGGCTGTCGCCCCGGACGCTCTAAGCGAGACTCCAGGCCGCCGGCTCTCAGGGAAGCTCAGGCTTCTCCCTGAAGCAGAAGGTCTGCGGGTGTCTGCGGCCTCGGAATAACACCCAGGCTCATAACCACGTGAGTTTTCAAACACAACGAACTGTTTCCCAAAACCAGGATTGAAGAAGTCCCTTCTGGTTTTAAAAGTTCTTCCCTGATAACAGCACTTGACAGTTTTCAGACTAATGCAGATGAAGTTCAAATGCACTGACGGGGAGCTGAGCTGCGGAGAGCAGAGCAGGGCGGCGAGGCAGGGCGGTGGCGGGACGGCGGGGACGCAGAGTCCGTGAGGAAGCCTGGCCCCCAGGTATTGCTCTTCATCTTCCTATTGGGTCGTCCCTCCCTCCTCCGTCCTCCGTCCTCCCTCCCCCACCCAAACAAGCATCTCCCACCCACCCAGGCCAAGCTCTCCTCTAGGAGCTGGAGACACCGCAGCATATGCCCTTAAGGTCTCCGACCTTAAGGAATTGGCGTTACAGAGGAAAGAGACAGAAACCACCCAGACACACAAATGGACCTACGTGGGAGAGAGTGCGGTAATGGGAAACGGGAAATAGGAGGACAGTGGGGCCGGGACTAATGGGTGGCGGGGGGAGATTTCGGGGTCATCAGGAAGGGCCTCTGTGAGGAGGTGACTTTGGGCCTGAATTCAAGGAAGATGGGATCAGTATGGAATTAGGAAGTCGTGCCAGGCAGAGGTTCGAGCAGGCACCAAGGCCACACCGTGGGACAAGCGTATGGGGGGCCGGGGGGCCGGGGGGCTGGGGTGCAGGAGGGGAAGGGCCCTGCCGTGGCACGAAGAGAGGGCTGTGGCCACAGAACTCAAGCTCCCGCAGCTTGAGCTTGGCAGTCACAGCATGTGTTTAAACACAGCTGCTTGGGGACTGTCTGGGAGACGCACCCACCGCTCGGGAAGGAGCCCAGGACTCCTGCTGCTGGGGCCGCCTGGGGGAGTGCGTGGGGGCCGTTCCCGGAGGCTTGCAGAGTGGAGAGGTGTCCGGAGCGGTTCTGCTGGTGAGCTGGGCGTGGGCGGTGGGGATGGGGCGAATCTCAAGGAGGACTGTCAGGCTTTTCTTTAGGAACTGGGTGGAGAATATGGTGATGGTGATCAAGAGTGAACACTTAGGTAGCACTTACTGTATGCCGGGCACAGTGCCCGGGGCTTTCAGCGTAAGGACTCAGTGTATACTCAAGACGGCTCCGGGAAATCCCGTCGTCCTGATTCAGCGTCAGGACTTGGAGAGCAGGCGATGCTCCTCTGTGACCCCGTCCGTGCAGCTTGGGAGGTGCGGGGCGGGTGCAGCTCGAGATCCAGGCCCGAAGCCAACCCCCAGGCCCAGGAGAGGCGGACGTGGAGGAGGGGGACAGCGCGCCATTCGGAGACTCGCTGTCCGGGTGGAGGTAGTGGGGCGGTGGCGGGTAGACGGTCTGGTACTTGGGGTACAGTCAGGGCTGGGGATACAAGTGTGAGAGCCGTGGGTGAGGAGACAGGTTTAAGCCGCTTGGACCAGCACTGGTGCGAGGCCCTGGGAAGAACTGGGGGCGAGGCGGGCCCCGGGGGCTTGTGTGCCACCCACCCGGAGGGGAGCCAGGGAGGACCATGCCTGAGGAGGGAGGGTGAGGGGGCCCTTGCTTCAGGGCCCCCGTGAGGATGGAGATGAAGCGGCTGAAGGAAATAGAAGCCGCCAGGCTCCCCCCAGTTCTGTTGTCAAGGGGAGGCAGCAGGGGAGCAGGGCCCACCATTATTTTAAGGTGAGAGCTTCTGTTGGCACCGAAAGAAGGACTTCAGGTGTGTTCCATGCTGACTTGCCAAGGCCCTGGGTGGATGGCGGGAGCCCTCGCTGCAGAGAGACAGGGCGCCACGGGGACGGCTCTCGAAGGGACCATTAGGTCTCCTCATCCGCAGTCCGCGTCCCCCAGGGGAGGCTGCCGTTGAGATCAGAGGGAGAGGGGCATCTGTGGGGTGGGCTTGGGGGCGCCTGGTGCCCCTGGTGCCAGGAAGAGGAAAGGCCATGGGCTGAGGACTTTGGTCCCAGAGGGCGTCTGGGGCTGAGTGGCCGGGGGCTGGCGTGCAGCGACCCCAGGAGCGTGGCCGGAAGAGCCGCATGTGCCCACGACCTGGAGGAGCGCGGGGACGGCGCCCACTTGGAGAAGCGCACATGCGGCCCGCGGCATCCGGAGGCAGGTAGGTCCTATGGCACCATGGCATTAAAATGTTTATTTCTGAAATACACACAGCCGGAAAATGGATCAGTTACATGCATTATCACATATGCCACATAATGCATCATTGTCCCTCACACCCCCACGGACTCATTTTGCTCAAGTAACATTTTAAAACATAAAAGGTAAGTGTTTCAAGATGGCCCCAGAGTCCCTATTTTTTTTTTTCCACTGATTTTTCTCAACTTGCCTTGCTCTGCGCATTTTCGGAGGCTTTCTTTCAATCCCCGGGCTCTCACACAATGTGCTTGTTAAGAAGAACCATCAGAAGCCAAAATTGTCCTGATTGCCTCCCCTTTTTTTGTGGCTGTCAGAAAATAACCTGTATTTATTTTGAAATAATGCTTCCTGCCTTTTTGTTCTATATAAATATAATTTATATTTACTGTAGAGAATTAAGAAAATACAACAGAGTATACAGAAGAAATCTAAATGACTCCTATTTCTGCCACCCAGAGCGAACTACTGTTAACATTTGGATGTATTTTCTTTCAGGCTTTTTATGCATATATTTGTATAATTGAGATCATTCTGTATCTACATGCTCAGACTCTGTTTTTCTCCAGGCGGTATGACACCGAGGCTGTCCCATCACGAAGTGGCCCTTTCCTCTTATCGAACTTGTGAATAACTTATTATTTCATAAAACTACAAGGAATGTAGTGGCCAAGTCTCACGTGCCTTTACCTGATTGATGGACGTTTTCTTGAATCCTAGAGTTTTATGGGGTCAAAGTTCACAAATATTAGGTTCTTGTGCAGAAGTTTGGACTCATGACATCGGCTCACAGGAAATGATGCTAAAATTCACATTTTAGCTGCTTCGTGTGATTTTTTAGTTTATTAAGGTAAAAAGTTACAGAAAAATATGGGCTTCCTTCTGGAGTATTCTTCTTTGCTTTGTTTTGATTTTAGGGATCTCTGAGAGAGCAGCGACAGACGCTGTGGGAAAGACACAGGTCTGCTTGCCTGAAACCGCCCCCGAAGGCAGGACTGTGAGGGCATCGCCGTGAGGGGCCGCCTGGCCCCAGGACCTGGCCGTGGGACCCTATGTGGAAACAGGGTCTTTGCAGATGTGCTCAAGTTAAGATGAGATTGTTGGGGTGGCCCTGGTCCAGCAAGACTGTTGTGCTTATAAATGGGAAGTCTGGGCCCAGACGCACACGCGGTGGAAGTCCTGTGTGGAGGAGGCAGAGACAGCGTGAAGCATCCTCAAGCCCAGGAACGCCAGGAATTGCCCCCAGGGCTCGAAAGGCAAGGAGGGAATCTACACAGAGCTTCCCACACTTGGTCTCAGACTCCCGGCCTCCACATCTGTGGGAGAACAAATTTCTGTTGTTTTAACCCACACGGTTGACCATGCCTGGTTACGGCCCCCAGCCACAGATGTGGCGAGGCCACGGTCACCCCCTCGGTCCCCCTGTCGGAGGTCCCTCCTGGGAGAGAAAGCCCAGAACAGGTTTGAGTGTGTCCTCATTCACACTGATGGTAACAATAAGCCCCTAACCTAGTGTCTTCCTTACGGAACGCATTCTCAAATGTCTGCTTCACAGAACTGTGGTCACCTTAAGGCGGCAGGTGTGCTGTAGGAGGTAGGGTTGTTCTCCAAGAATGAAAAGTCATTGAGAAGCTTCAGAGAAGAAAATAGTCAATTGTTTTCAAAGATCACTTGCATTCCTTCCGGACACCTTGCAGGTGCACGGCCTGCCTCAGGGGAGAAAGGAGCGCGGCAGACGGTCCCCAGGTGTGCAGGCAGGAGCTCACGTGCGCCACGTTCCCAGGTGTGGCAGTGCAGCAGGTGCAGGAGGCCGGGAGGAGCTCCCGCAGGTGGGGGATGAGAAACAAGAGCAACAAGGAGGGTGCCTGGGTGGCTCGGTTGGTTAAGTGACTGCCTTCGGCTCAGGTCATGATCCTGGAGTCCCGGGATCGAGTCCCGCATCGGGCTCCCTGCTCGGCGGGGAGCCTGCTTCTCCCTCTGACCCTCCCCCATCTCGTGCTCTCTCTCATTCTCTCTCTCTCTCTCAAATAAATAAATAAAATCTTTTTTTAAAAAAAAAGAACAACAAGAAGGGATGGGAGCGTCCTTCCAGAACTATGACAGGAATGCCACATGTCCGAAATCACACGGTGCTTCCTCTGACAGAATCTGGTTCTGATCAGTGACAAAGCCCGTGGGGTCCAGAAGGAAGAATCCGTAGAACCTAGTGGACAAGCATGCTCATGTGTACGATACTCTCTTGGTACCTTGGTGGTGGGTTTCTGTTTAGAGGATTCTGGGGATGGCGGCTGAACAGGCTGCTCAGACACTTGCTTTCTATCTGTCATGTTGCTTTGGCCTTTGCAGAGCTGGGCGGGGTGAGGCCGGCTGTCCCACCGCGGCTAAAGGTCATGGCTGGAGGCGTTCAGTAAACCAAATGGGGTAACCGTATTTTCTTTTCTGAGGAGGAGGATGGAATGGGAGCCATCTGACTGGATCACTGCGCTGGTCGTTTTCACAGATGAAGGCCTACCTGTTTGGGGCCGGGGGCCAGGTGTTCAGGATTCTTTACCCCTGCTTCCCCCCCACCCCTGCAGCGTCTGGGCTTCCTGAAGTGGGGCCACGGGCTTTGTCACCAGACTAACATGAATTGACACGTGATAACATGCTAGCTGTCTTAGTGTGGACTGGTTTACCGTGTTCATCCACTTGTGGTTACCCGTCAAAGAGTGAAACGTTCGCAGGGTGACTTCGGGGAGGGGAGAATGTGTGAGGCCGAGATGCCGGTGCTCCTGGAAAGCAGCGTGAGCGCGTCCTCGTGCGGGTCCGGCCCCTCCTGTCCCGCAGGTCAGTTTTCCGCAGAGGAGGAAACCCGTGGATCTGTCCTCCTCCTTGTCCTTCTCCTCCTTCCCATGTTTAGTAGTACTGAGTCGCTGGTCTGCCGACAGGTGTGGGCAGGGAGATGTCCTAGGCTCTCCGACCCTGACAGCACGCGCTTGCACACCCGTAATGGGTGCCCACTGTTGGTGTGCCCTCAGAGGGCCAAGCAGAGCTGATCACAGCCCAGGCCCCCACAGACCGCTTGCTGCCTGGCTGGCTGTGTCCCCCAGCGGCGGCCATGCCCCGGGGTCTCCGTGCGGCTTATACAGACACTCCCGACACTGCCCAGACCTCAGGGTCAGAAAGAGGTTTCCTCGTCAGGTTGGAGCTTGAAGAGCCTCCACCGTGAACGGTCCACGAGTGCACAGCGCGAGTCTCAGGCGCAAGAACAGGGCACGAGGTTGGTGCCCCAGGTTGGGAGCCTGGTTCTGTGTGCACACAGGGACACACGTGCGGCCTGCAGAATCCAGAAGCGGGCAGGGCCTGTCACGACAAGGGTGTCGCTATCATCCTCCGCAGACTCGGTCGCCTCAGCGGAGGGTATTACACAAACACTCTGACCCTCGGTTCTTCCCCGGGGAAATAGAGCCTTACCTGGGCCCCCCGTTCATGTGTTGGAGACCCCCAGAACCTCAGAACGTGACCTTGTTGGGATGGTGGCCACGTTAAGATGAGGTCATTAGGGTGGGCTCTTACACAGTGTGACTGAGTCCTTATGGGCAGGAGACATCTGGACGCGGACACAGACCTGCCCAGAGGCAGATGGCTGAAGGCACGCGGGGAGAAGAGTCACGCGCCTGGAGGGACGGGCCCACAAGCCAAGGGACAGCGTGACTGCCGGTGCGCCAGGCACGAGAAGAGGCAGGTAAGCGTCTTCACCGGAGCCGTCAGAGAGGACATGTGTCCCCACACCTGGATTTGGGGCTTTGGGCCTCCAGAGCTGCAAGACAACATATCTGTCGTGTGAAGCTGCCTGGTTTTCATGGCGCGGCAGCCCCGGGAAGCTCCCGGGCCGCCACCTCCCTCGGGGCAGCGAGCACACGCGGGGGCCGCCGCGCGGCCCTCGGCGGGCGACCAGCTCTCGGTGACCATCACCCCAACCCCACAGTTCCGAAACAGCTGAGTGCCGAGTAGTGACCAGGAGGATGGGGTCTGTGGGAATACAACAGACAGCATTTTTTAAATTCAGAGCACATATAGACCTTTCATAGAGAAAGTTCTCTAGAACCCCTGAGAGTATGTAAGAAGCTTAAGGTTAGTCTGTGTTAATATATATATATATTCATTTTTTTATTTGAGTATACTTGACACACCATGCTACATTAGCTTCAGGTGCACAACCCAGGGACTGACAAGTTCACAGCTTATGATGTGCCCACCCTGAGTGTGTCCACCTCCTGTCCCCACACTCGCCCCTATAGTGTCCTCGTCTATATTCCCCACACTGTGACTCCTTCACTCCATAGCCGGAAGCCTGCGTCTCCCACTCTTCTCTACCCACTTTGCCCAAAGAAAACAAAATACTAGTTCAAAGGGGTACATGCACCCCAATATTTACAGCAACATTATCTACAGTAGCCAACTTATGGAAGCAGCCCAAGCGTCCATCGACTGACGAATGGATGAAGACGTGGTTCATATGTACGATGGACTATTACGCAGCCGTCAGAAAGAATGACATCTTGCCATCTGCGGACTTGGATGGAGCTAGAGAGTATGATGCTGAGTGAGGTAAGTCAGTCAGAGAAAGGCAAATACCGTATGATTTCACTCACATATTTTTAAATGCAGGTTACCACTGCAGAAAAAAAGTTTTGTCTTTATACCTAGTAAAAATAATTTGCTATAGATTAGCACCAATTTGAAATGACAACACTTAAAATTCCTCCAGGAACGTGAGTCTTTTAGGAACACTGAGAACTCGGGTTGAGGCACAAGGGGCTGGCATTTTCCCACTTCTGTTGGGCAGAGACAAGGGAAAGCTGCAAGCCTGGAAGAAAGAAGGAGAGGGCTCCCCAGGTCGTAACAGGACTTCGGGCACCTCCTTTCGAGTTGAAGCTGAACAGTGAGGAATTCACAGGACCCGGTGGGCTGAGGAAATGTCCCTGTGCGGGCTCCAGCTCTCTCGCTCTGACCCCAGCTGGGCTCAGCGGAGGGCGCTCCGAGGTCCGAGGGTCCTGGTGCGGGCCGCTCTCGCCTCTCACCCCATGACGCGGCTCGAGGCTGCACCTCCTTCAGGGACGCCCCCGCCCGCCATGCGGCGCCGCACACCTTTGAGAACATTCCTCACGGACCCTTCGGTCTGTGATGGGCTTTAAAGGTCCAGGACTGACACTCGGGCTAAGAACAGCCCGCCGCCTGTGCCCAGCTTCCATCCCATCAACAAATACTCAGGCGGTGAAGGTCAAGAGCCACAGCAAACGGCCCCGGGGGTACGCGCTCCTGTTGGTGCACATTCCACCCGCACTGACCGAGGCCGCAGCGCTTTGGGGCCCCGGGAACAGAAGCCAGAACACGACTGTGCCTCTTCCACGGCACACCTGCTTTGACCCAAAGCGCTCCCACCAGTGAGCCCGTCGGGAGCGCGGACAGCACAGTCCCCTGGAGGGCACGTCCTGCAGCGGCTGTGTGAGCCCAGAGGTTTGCCCGAGCCCAGCGTGCGTCCTGCCCTCCCCGCGCCCCGGCGGCCCAGGAAGAAACGTAGTTCAATCAGCAAGACGCATGGAGGAAAGAATGGGTCTGAAGTTGAGGTGCTCCTCTCTTTCCAGTTCTGCTTTTTTTTTTTTTTTTAAGATTTTATTTATTTATTTGAGAGAGAGAGCGAGAGAGCACAAGAGGGGGGAGTGAGAGAGGGAGAAGCAGACTCCCTGCCGAGCAGGGAGCCCGATGCGGGACTCGATCCCGGGACTCCAGGATCATGACCTGAGCCGAAGGCAGTCGCTTAACCAACTGAGCCACCCAGGCGCCCTTTCCAGTTCTGCTTCTTAACCAACTTAGTATATGTTTCCAGTATCTTTTCCTAAACCCATCTGTGAGAGGTTCAGCCACATGGACGTGACTCTGACCACCGGGGCCTCTCTCCTGGTTAAACACCTCTGTGCCCTCCCTCTGAACGCCACTGGGGGAAAGCAAGTGCTCTTACAGGACACCCAGCAGCCGACGTGGCCAGACCTCCGCCCCCTTCTCGCCGCTGCTGACCAAGATGGCACCTCGGTACGCGAGGGGGTTTCAGAGTCTGGAGTCCCTGTTTCCTTCTCTCTGCTCTTTTATCCTTGGCATCACTCCTACCAGGTTTTGGCAAGCTCCTACCAGAAAGGCAGGCCATCGCCTATATTCAACGAGTTTTGTAGAAATAACTTTCGTCCTAAGAACAGCACAAGCTTTTCTGGGACAATGTGTTTCCCACCTCACAAAGCCAGGGGTTACCTGTCAGATGTGTCCAGGCAGCCCTCCGTCCAGAGGCCGCAGGGTCAACTCCTCCGAGAACGCACCCCGGCAGCACCGTCTGCGACACAAACAAGTCACGTGTGCCATTCGGGAGCCGGTGCGCTGACCACCCGGGGATATTGTGGTGCCCGAGCCCTGGCCGCCAGGCTGCCCTGCCATCCGCCGAGAGTGTTTGAAAACTGGCACTGGCAACCTGGATAAAGCTCTGGGGAGGCACCTGTCATCCCGCGCCCGTCCACGGCGGGCCTGCGCACATCAGGTGCGTCCTGCGGGTCGGGCCTCGACCGGCACGGTTCCCTGTGAGGCTGGTGCTCCCGGGGCCTTCCACACGGGGCCGGTGCAGATCGGACACCCGACTCCCCCGCCTCGCCGCGCTGCCCCCAGGCAGGCTCGGGACAAAGGCACAACCCCCTGCACCCGTGCGTCTTAGGAGGGGTGGAGGCCCCGCCTGGCACCTAGGTGATGGGACCGGCCCACATTGCGCTTTGGGCCTGTGTGGACTCGGGGGCCCCGCACAGGTGTGTTTCCTACGAGAAGCCCGTGCCCAGCCCAGGTGGCCGGCCTGCAGCGAAGGCGTGGAGGGACGGGGGCGCGGCAGATCTGTGTCTGCAGCAGGGGCCGGGGAGGGGCCCCAGCCCCCCACAGACGCAGCAGACTCATCGGACCGGGTCCTCGGTGCACACACAGCGCAGGACAGCATTCCCTTTGCCTGATTAAAGGAATTTTCTTTTGTGAATTAAACCACACTACATAAACCCCAAATTGTCCTGGTACCAACCACACGTGCAGCCAGTCTCAGAATGCTGGGGGCCACGAGGCCAGGGCCCGGACCACCCGGGTTCCTGCAGCTTCTGTGCCTCCGCGGGGAGCAGCAGGTCCTGTGTGCGGTGGAAGCGTTTCGGCGAATCAGGGGAACAGTTACAAGAAAAGCTCGTTTCCCTGCTGTTTCCCATAATTGCTCTTTCTCAGCCCAATATGATTGAAATGGAAAAAGCAAACACATCCATTTTGGTCAGCGTTTTTCTCCTCCCCCTTAATATTTCTCCTTTTGTTTAGAGTCAATAAGGGCGGCTGCGGCTTGTGCCTGGCGCGGAGGCCCCGCGCACCTGGGGTCCAGGCGCGAGGCTGGGGGGCCGCGGCAGGCGCGAGGGGTGCTGAGGCCCGGTGTGTGTGAACGTGCAGCAGGCTTCCCACCTCTGCTCCGTCCAGAGTGACACGGGGAGCGTCCATCTCCTCAACAACACCGTCTGCTCAAGTCGTGCCGTTCCCGCCTGCGGAGGAAGAGACACCAGCAAGAGACTCCATGCCCGGCCCCTCCTTCCTCGCCGAGCCAGACCCTGATCCCAAGTGGGGCTCCAGGTGACCTTGGGGAGGTCAGGGGGGCCAGCTCCGAACACAGACACGAAGGCCTGGGACGAGAAGGGTCTTTCCAGCGCTCTCTGGTGTCGAAGCAGGCTGACTCTTCCCAGGAAGTAACGGGAGTGACAGGATCGACCTGGCGATGGTATTTCCCACTTAACACCAGACCAGCGGTGCCGGGCGCTGGACGCGGGCCCCCCCGCAACAGGCCACGCGCCCTAAATGAGCTCAGGAGGTGCCACAGGGAGGCCGATCCTGGGGTCCTGTGGAGCGATTTGCATTGCTCAGAACAGGCGGGGAGGACGGTGGGCGGGACGCCGTGCTGTGGAGGTGGGGGGGGCCGCTCGGACCAGCCCCGTGAGGGTGTCCCCTGCTGAGGCCCCAGGACAGGCTTCCCGGGCCGTGAAGGCGCTCGGTGCTGGGAGGACGTCGGAGGCGGTCCTGGCTCAGGGGGAGGGGCCATGTTCTCATGCCTGGGGTGCGGGGTGCCGAGAAGAGCAACGTTCCAGACACAGTCCGCGGGCCCCACACAACGTGCCTTCCATCCTCCGCCACACGGGCTCGAACAGCGTGATGCGCAGACTGCTCTCTGTCTCTGCCTCCTGCTCCCTGTCTCTCTCTGTCTCTGTCTCTCTCTCTGTCTCTGTCTCTCTGTCACCCACAAAGCGGCCGTCACGTTTCTTCCACGACCACTGTGAGGAGCAGTGGGTGCCGTGTGCCGTGGGGAGGAGAGCAGGGTGGCCGCGGCCACACTTCCAGAAGGGCGAGGCGGGCTGAGCCCCAGCCCCAGCTGACCACTCTCCCTGCACACCGTTATTTATGCTTCAGCTGTAATTAGGAAGGACACTTATAATTTATGGTCACCTGTGGTCACCGCCAAGTTTGCGCTAGCCAGTGGGGGGCCTCCTGGGCCACACGTGTCTGTCAGCGCCCAGGAGGTGCCAGGGCCCCCGTCAGTGTGGTCACGGCTCTGGGACGGTCCTCGGCAGCGCTGACCACGTGTGGCAGGACGGGGAGGCCAGAGGAACTCACGGATCCCTCCCTCCTTCATGACGGTCTCCGGGCAGCTCGACCTCTTGCCCCTCAGCAAACTCCGGAGGTTTTCAGGCACCTGGTGTTTGGAGAATCTCTGCCTGAAAGATTAGGAGCTACTGTTGAATTCTGACCTCCACTCGCTGTCCCCTGCCGTCCCTTTATGAACGCAGCTTCTGGGACTCTGTGCATGGACTCTGTCAGTTGGAGCAAAGCAGAAAATTGTCAGAAAGAAGTGCTGAAAAGGCAGAAACAGGGGGAAGCTGACACACACTCACACACACAGCAGATTCGGGGCCAGACCTCAGCAGGAGCCAGCCGCCTTCCAGGGCCCTGCAGGGGCCTGCTGGTCACAGTACCCACCAACCCAAGAAGGGCTTGAACTGAACCACCTGGAATACATTGATGTGACTCTAGAAGTGGCCAAATCTACAGCAAAAATTTGACAATTATCTCAAAAAGTTACATGCATATACATAAAAAAAGGAGACCTAGCAAACAACAAATCTCTGTTCCCCAAAGAAGTTGAAGACCGTCCGGGGACAACTCAGGTGACAGGGTGCTGGCAGTGAAGGGGAGGGGGACATGGCCGGCCGCCCCCCAGCTCCAGCCGGAGGGGACTTCCAGTCCCGCTAAATTCCAGGAAGAAGCAGCACCGCTCCCACCTCCCCAGCCTCAGCGGCCGACCCCCATCTCCGGGGCCAATGGTCATCGGTCAGCGCCTTGTCCACCAGTAGTTCTTGGGGCCCAGAGCCCAGTGCAGGCGCGGGTCCAACCTCCGTTCAACCAGCTCGGGTCTCATCCTTGTCTGGGCTG
The DNA here is from genome assembly GCF_011800145.1 of Mirounga leonina. NCBI lineage: Eukaryota > Metazoa > Chordata > Mammalia > Carnivora > Phocidae > Mirounga > Mirounga leonina. The sequence goes on from NW_023270816.1 coordinate 10,336,319, forward strand.
TGGAAACCCGGACTCCTCTATCATGTTGGAGGGTTCTAGGTGCTTAAGGAAGATTGTGAACCAACTATATCTGTTTTTCACACATTTCTTGAGGTGAGGAAGATGGATTTCATGGTTTCTGTTTTATAGGTTTAAAGAAGACGCAGGTAGTGAACATTGTGCCCACCAACCAACCAACTGCTGTCAACGGAGATCAGACAACGTTCTTAACTCAACCCACCACTGAGCTGCCAACATGGAATCCCAATAATCAAGAGTATATGAGTGTTAACGAGAGAAATCTCCATTTTACAACTTAAAATAAGTGCTAAACAATGGGAAACACTTGTTTAGACTGTAGTCTTCATGCCATGGGGGAAACTATTCCCTAATAATCAGGTTCATGTGTGTCCTTGAGGCCTGAGTGTGTCCGCTAAGAAATCCTCACCTCCATTACTCCACTGGGGTGGGGGCTGGGGGTGGCTGTCGATCCTACCAAAGAGTTACCCCATGTGTCAAAGAAAACAACTACCAGTTCAATAAACATGTCTAGTTGTTTGCTCAAAAAAAAAACCCCTCGGTTGAACACTACATGACACATTACCAACAGCGATGTAAGAGCAATTTATTTTTACCGTGTGGATGCTCTTAGAAGATTTTCTTCAATAAAACACCTACTTTTCTATGCACATTTAAAAAATTTAAAATGTGAATGTATGTACAACAAATACCCACGACTTCAGCATTTGGGAGCAGGATGACTCAGGGTGTGGGAAATGACGCTCTGTGGGTGAGTGACGAGGAGAGACGCAGAATCGCCTTATCCCCCTCTTTGCCACCTTCTGTGCGGTCGTCACACCTGCACCAGGGTCCTGGGCTGCAGAAACGAAGCTCACAAAGTGTGGTCTGAAACAACCGAAATCTATTCTCTTAAGCTTGTTCAGGAGGCCAGAGGTCTGGCGGGAGCCAACGGGTCACAGGTCATGCCCCTTTCCGAGCCCCTGGGGAGGCTCCTTCCTGCAGCCTCCTGCTCCCGGGGCTGAGGGTAGCTGGCTGGGCCGCACCCCTGACGTCTGTCTCCCCCTGTACCGGGGTCCTCATCTCCTCTTCCTGGAGGGACCCCGGTCATGTCGGTTCAGGGTCCAGATGAGCCCATCCTAACTTGACCACATCTGCAAAGATTCTGTTTCCAAACGCGATCACATTCACAGTGGCTGGGGTTAATGCCCCAGAGTGCCTTCTGCGGACACGACTCTCCCAGAACACGCACAGGCTGTGTCCGCCCCTCCTGACGGCTTCCACCATCAGCCCAGACACTCGGATCCCAAGAGCCAGGCAAGGGGCAGCCTGGGGGTTCCCCTGTGCGGCTGGTCCTACTGCGCACAGAGCGAGCGACAAGAGGGGGCAGAGCCCCTAGCGGCGAGCATGTGAGGACAGCAGGCCCATGGGTCCCCTCCTGCCCATCACAGGGCCACCAGCCACCCCACTCCCCTCCCCAGCCACTCAGAATGGGACGGGGATTGGCTCCCAGCTTCACAGACTGCGACTGCCCAGAACCCCCGTCTCCTTCCCGGGTCTCTGCCTCCACATCCCCTGGGTCAGACAGACCCCCTCCCACCCCGCAGAGCTCAGCCCCTCCCCTGCTTTGCATCCAGTAACAAAGCCCCCTGCCAGCCTTGTGGGGCAAGGTTTTCCAGGTGTCGGGAAGCAGTCCTATCTAGAAGCCTGTGCATCCTGCCTTCCTCAGCCTTCACTGGTCCTGTCTCCCCCTCTTCTCCCTTCTGCGTCCTCTCCCCTTGCCCAGCATCCCCACACACAGCCGCAGCTTCACCTCTCCCAGAGCCTGGGCCCAGGCACGTGCCCGCCCGACACCGCATCCGCTGCCAGCAGATGAAGGATGCACCACTCCGCGCAGGCTTGGAAAGACCCGTGTTAGGAAAACAACTCGGTTATGCTCTCGGAGCAAGGGCGGCGATTCGTCTAGCTACGTGACCTACACACACGTGCAGGTCTCTCCCGGAAGGAATAGAGAAATCACGGCACGGGGAAGACAGCCTAGGGTCGTGAACATAAGGTGGGTGAGGAGAAATGATGAAACCTCCAGGAGGTAAAGCCTGTTTAAACATTTATAGTTGGGAAGCATTCCTGATGAGCCCTTTGCTGATGATTCCAATAAAATCATATTTGCCTTAACCACAAATATTTTCCAGTTCAACCTAAATTCCATAGAAGACCAAAAGCAAAATTGATGTGGCTGAATGGAAATGAGTAAGATTGGGGGGAAAAAAATGAACATTTAATTCAGTTTTCCATTTTTAAACCAAAACGTTGCTTGTGTGTATCCTTGGAAACCTCAGAGGCTTTGCCACGGGTGGGAGGTTCCATTTTTGATGAGTTACAGCGAACAGGGCAAGGCCCCCCGAGCCGAGCAGACCCCCAGACACCTCCTCTGTGTCCCTCAGGCCCATCCTGCCCACGCCCAGGGCGCCTTCCAGGCTGTGCCATCCCCGCCAGTGCTGGACTGGAATCAGCGTTCGCGGACTCTGCTCTGAAGTGAAAAAGTACTCGCGTAAATCATTCTAGAATTTTCTCTCACTTGAGACTCTCCAGATTTTCTCTGTGCCTGTCCTGGTTTTGCAGCTTCTGTAACAGAGAGAGCTACACAGCCCTGGCGCCGTCTGCGTGGAGCCTGAGGACGGTGGCCCCGGCGGCCCCACCAGGATCAGCGCCCAGGCCACAGCCCCTGCCACCAGGCCTGCCGCTGGGAGAAAGGGGCTTTGTCACCGGGGAGAAAGACTGCACTTTTCTCACACTTTAAAGGAATAGGGCGAAAAGTCAGGATTACAAAGCTAATAATATTCTGATTCAAAAACTTACCAAAATGGTCTTCTAGGAAAAAAAAAAAATACATGTTTTTGTATGAATCAATGATCTTATTAAAATTTTTTAAAAAATGGATTTAGTATCTTGATCTTCTGATTAGGAATTTCAGTGGTTGCCCGACGTTTTTGTAAGTGGAGAGGGCGGTTCCACCAAGAAAGTACAAGAAAGTAGTAATTATTTTTTGTAGCTAAAAATATTTTCCTGCAAAATATGATTGTGGTTTTAAGCCAATGCCGTGTTTTTGAGCTCTTTCTCTAGAGACTTTTGAAGACTATTTCATATTCCAAGAGTGTAGTTTTGGGGTGGCATTCTAAGTCTCTGACTCATAGTACCAAAGTAGGTATGAATAGTCTTTTTTTAACACACAGAATACAATGGAAGAAATAATTATCACATTTGCATTCCGATTGAACTAAAAAAGCCTGTTGTCGATTGAGATAGATCTTAGTTAGAGATAGCTTATATCACGAGTATAAGACATGGGCAGCTCCTTAAAGTTGAGATCTCAGACATTCAGAATTGCCTAATAAATTGGAAGACCAACACATGGTTCATATTTGTATTTATTTACTGATTAGACATTATAAAGAAATGCAATCTATTATCATCATTATTTCATTTGAAAGGGAAAAAAATAACCCAAAAAGGAGAAAGTATAAATTTTAAGTATCAATAATTTTTTTACATTGAGTAAATTTAGCATTCTTTTGCTTTATTTTGCCACAGAACAATTAAAATATCATGTAAGTGTTCAAATCAGTGAATTTGAATTTGGGGTATTCACTGTGAATCTTGGTCCCTTGGTCCATTTATTAACTAATATGAACTGGGGCTTGTTACTGAATGTCTCTGAGTTTCATTTTGCCTCAAAGATTCAGTTTGAAAATTAATCATAGAAATGTGTTAACGTGATCGGCACTGGCAGGTCTTACTCATTTCCTCCCCTCTTATTTGCCTGGAGTCCTGTGAGCTCTGCAGCCCATGGCCCTTACAGCAAGTGTCTCAGGGGCCCTCATCATGATCCCATCCTATCTCTGTTCTCACACCTATGACCTGGAAAGTTCTCTGAGCAGTAGTGCCCCTCCCATGTTAGCAAATCAAATTAGAATTTTGTATTTCTTTAATGCTAATCTATTTAATTTTTATCTTCTGTTATAAAATATAATCATTCTACTTTTGAAAAAAGAAACCAAAGAGTGGGACATTGAAGGCATCCACCCAGGAGTCCCATGTGCTTTCTGATAACAGAATCAAACGTTTCACTTGGGTGGTACAGCATCTCTAAATTTTCTATGAAATTATGCAAACACTTTTCCTCTTTGGGGAATAAGAACATTTCAAATTCATCTGCAAGAGATCAAATGAAACAAAACAGTACTTTGTTCCCTAGAAACTAGATTTGTACAGGGCAGATATTTTGTTCCATGACGCAAAGAACATGGATGATCTATCAAATATCATCAATACTAGTTTTACTTTTTTTAAAAACAGATCTTTTGGGGCGTCTGGGTGACTCAGTCAGTTAAGTCTAATTCTCGATCTCAGCTGAGGTTTGATCTCAGGTCATGAATTCAAGCCCCATGCTTGACTCCACACTGGGCGTGGAACCTACTTAAAAAACAAAAAAGGCAGATCTTTCATAAAAACAGAAGTCAGAACGCAAAATCAACACCAGCAAAGGAAGATCTGTGCAGGGTCCTGTGATGATAAGTAAACCACACCAAGCCATTGTCTCTCATAAAAAGGGTACTTATTCTAAGTAATAAACTCCAACAACATTTATTTTATTTAATATTCTTAGAATCAAGAAGATCTCGAAACACACCATTGTTGATGGCACATTTTGTTGGGTAAAAGTTTACCTGCCAAACAGTCAGTACTTAGGGACTCAGGGTTGACTCTTCCGGGTGAGTTTTGTGAGAAACATCTGTATAAAAGCATTCACAGTGAATCTGTAAATCCATTGTACAGACCAAGAGTACGGCTTTGCAAAAGCCGAAAGCAAACAAAAAGGATTGAAGTGTTAATGTAATTCAACAAGGAGAACACTGGCCTGAGGTGGTGTGGGTGCCCTGGTGGCCCATGTAAGCAAACCAAAATCGAAGCCTGTAAATGCCTCAAGGTCACAAAATCAAAATGTAAGGACAACCCATCACCGACAGCCAACTGGGCTTTCAGCGGCAGCCCTTCCATCAGTTCCTCGCTTGGCTTCCGCCCGTGAGCGGAGCATTACTAACCACTTCTGGTTGGGCGCTGGCCCGTTAGAATTGATTTTTAATAAATAAACTCTTAATTTCTTTAATGTACCCTAGTTTACCTTGTTACAGAAGTCGTTATGGGCAAACCCGACAATTTGTTCTATGACGGTTTTAATTTATTTTCACAGAAATGACTGATTTCACTGAAGCAATTAATTGTTGTCCTGTGGACATAGCTGTATTGAACCAATAAACACATTACTCTGTGATGTTCAGTAAATACTTTGGGAGAGGTATAGAGTTGACTAAAGGCATGTGTTGTGACAGTTAAAAACCTATCCTGTCCTCAGTTTCCGTTTTGGTTTTTATAACCTCAGGATCTGCTCCGCTGTGTGTGGTGGACAGGCTCCCAGCACCGTCCTCGGAGGGGCCAGTCACGGGCCTCTTAGAAGCAGACGCACGAACAAATACAAAGACAAGGAGGCGTCCCCGTGTGGCATCTACGCAAAGCAAAGGCTATGATCGCCCGTAGTCTTTGTACTGAGTTACGTTATCACTTCAGAAAGGATTTTTACAAACCTCCTCATTGGATGTGTACTTGGGTGATGCTTCTGGACAGAGCTTTGCATTTTCTCTTCTCCTTGTATGTCTGACTGCAGCTAAGACCCCTTCGGCAGGCAGATTGGGAGCACCCTACGGTCCGCGCGAGAGCAGAGCGAGGCATCGGTCTATTTTGCAATGCTGCTTTGTAAGCATTCTCAGTGTCAACGGGAATGAGAGACAATAACCCTTCTTGGCTGAAAAGAGAAGCACCTCACGTATGCCTAGGACCCCTCATTGGTCGCTCAGTGACAAGCCGTACAGCCCTTTGCTAATATTAAAGTCAGGGTAGTAATTGTCACAAGGGAAAACTCTGCCCTGAGCAACCCCAGGCCCCGACTTGCTGGCAGTGCACAAGGGAAGGTCTCTCTAACGAAGTTTGGTGTCTTTGGTGACACTCACTTTCACACATGTGTGGCAACGTATGTTGTCTATTCAAGCACCTTATATGTGCATCTCTTTATATCCCACGTGGCAGGTCAAAGGGCATCTCGTGGACTCTCACAACCCCACGGTCAGATAGGAGGCTGGGGGTTATCACCTACTTCCCCCGAATGAGCAAACTGAAACTCTGAGGGGCTGTGGGTCCCCAGGCCGTCTGGTCTCTTTGGATGGGGAGCAGGCTCACGATGCAGCATGGCACATACTGACCATATGCCACGGAACTCGTGAGCACAGACGGGCTTCCTTTTTATCTGTATTTTCATGTGAGAGGAAGAAACTCAGATTTTCCTTGGTTTGACTTCCTCATTCAGGGTGACAATACTCTCATCCTTTTTACACCAGATAGAGAAGGAGAGAGAACATGTCATTGGATCTCCTTTACCCCCCAAAACGTCAAATGCTTTTCTTCCTCCCTCCTCCCTCTCTATTTATTTTCCTTCTTTCCTTCCTTCCTTCCTTCCTTCCCTCCTTCCTTCCTTCCTTCCTCCCTTCCTTCCTTCCTTCCTCCCTTCCTTCCTGTCTTCCCACAGTCTAACTGTAGTTCATAATCAATATATAGATACAGCTTGAGAGGTTTAGAATATGAGAAAAAATTCTTATGGTGTTGCCCAGGCAGCAAACCCTGCAGCCTGCCTCTCCTACTAATTATAAAAACAAAACAAAACACCAGGGCGCCTGGGTGGCTCAGTTGGTTAAGCAACTGCCTTCGGCTCAGGTCATGATTCTGGAGTCCCAGGATCGAGTCCCACATCAGGCTCCCTGCTCAGCAGGGAGTCTGCTTCTCCCTCTGACCCTCCTCCCTCTCATGCTCTCTGTCTCTCATTGTCTCTCTCACAAATAAGTAAAATCTTAAAAAAAAAAAAACCAAAAAAACCCAAAACAAAACAAAAAACAAACCCAAACACCCCACTAATTAAAACTGTCAAGAAAGAAACAACAGGCCCCAAATGGAATCACTTGTGTTAAGTCCTACATCAGCAAACCAAGACTTAACACCCAACCGAACTGCAGGGTCAGCCCTCACCAAATATCCATGTGGCATCCCCTTGTTAGCGCTAGTGGGGTCACCAGCCTGCTAGACCCCTTCTGTCCCTGTAGGAAGGTGACCTTGACTGAACCAATTCACTCTTAGTTACAAATGTCTTTTTCCTGCCTCCTTCTGCCTACGAAATATGTTCATTGTGTATCACTCTTAGGAACTCCTTTCTGTTTGCTAGATGGGATGCTGCCCAGTGCATGAATTGTTTAATAAAGCCAATAAGATGTACCAATTTTACTCAGTTAATTTTGTTTTGTTTTGTTTTTTAAAGATTTTATTTATTTATTTGAGAGAGAGAGTGAGAGAGAGAAAGAGCACAAGAGGGGGGAGCGGGAGAGGGAGAAGCAGATTCCCTGCTGAGCAGGGAGCCCGATGCGGGACTCGATCCCGGGACTCCAGGATCATGACCTGAGCCGAAGGCAGTCACTTAACCAACTGAGCCACGCAGGCGCCCACTGATTTTATTTTTTATTTTTATTTTTTTTTATTTTATTTATTTGAGAGAGAGAGAATGAGAGAGAGCACATGAGAGGGGGGAGGGTCAGAGGGAGAAGCAGGCTCCCCGCCGAGCAGGGAGCCCGATGCGGGACTCGATCCCGAGACTCCAGGATCATGACCTGAGCTGAAGGCAGTCGCTTAACCAACTGAGCCACCCAGGCGCCCGTTAATTTTGTTTTTTAACAAATCCAAAAAGCAATTACCCAAGGACTCTGAATGTTCATTAACAGTTATATTTTGGAGGGAAGTCACAGTTCAAGAAGCCTCACTGGTTGACTTTCCTTTTTTATGTTCCAGCTTTGATGTGAAGGACTTCCTAGCCAGGAGCAACAGGCAGGCACAGATAGCAAAGTCTTGAGATTTACCATCTACCTGTCTGAGGACCGGGAGTGGGGTCAAGAGACTGAGAAGCTAAGAGTATGGGAGGAAATCATTTATTTTCTTCTTTTCCCTTTTCTTTCCTTTTTGGCTGCGTCTTTTCCCTACTGGCCCTGTCCTGTGGCAGCTCAAGCCCCAGGCTCCCTGAAGCAGTGACAATAGGAGAACCCAAAACCCTAAGAGAAAACTTGTCTTTCTGGCCAGCCGCATTAAACTGGGTAAGAGGCCCCAGTAGTCTAAGATTCATTGTTTCTTCTCTTGTCTCCGCTGCACCAAGTGGCTGTACACAGCCGCCTCCCACCCCAAGGGGAGACCCCGAGGGCTGTGAGAGCTGGGGGCAGTGTCAGAGGACACACCTTGGCAAGGGAACCTCCCAAGTCCGTGTCCGAACAGACACAAGTCCTAGGCTGGCCTCCAAACTACATGTGTGCAGAAGAGACCCACACACTGCAGTAAAGCACTGAACTTTGAGCACTGAACCACACCAGAGACCGTCGCCCACATCCTGGACAAACCCCTGAGAGGCCAGTGCGCAGGACACATCCACTCCGCACAGCAAGATGGTCAGGTGGTGAGACTGGAATTCTGCCCATAAAACTGAGGCTGTCCCAGCCTAACAGGGCTGATTGCCCGTTAAAACAAAACCCATGAAATTTAACATTTTCCAGAGGATTTCAACAGGAGCCAGAAATTTTAAAACAAATATTAAAAAATACCCAGGATAGAACCCAAATTTATTTGACATACAAAGAGTCACAAAATGATAACCAATATTCAAGGGAAAAGATAATCAACAGAGGCTGATCCCAAGATGACCCAGATATTGAAATTATCTAAGACTTTAAGGCAACTACCTATCATAACTACACTCCTTGATATCAGGGTAGATACTGAAGAGAAAGTCAGAAGCTCTCAGGAAAGAAGGAGAAACTATGAAAAAGAATGAAACAGAAATTTCAGAACTGAAACTTACAGTAGGTGAAATAAAACAATTCCCTGGATGAGCTCATCCGTGGAATGCAGACAATGGAAAGTTCGTGAATTTGAAGATAGACCCATAGCAATTATCCAACGTGCATCACAGAGAGGAAAGACAACTGAAACAGTGGCAGAACTGTAGGACCCCTGGGGACAATATCCAAAGTCTAACACCCACATCCCTGGTATGCCCAGATTGGCAGGGGGAGAGGGTCCCAGGCTTGGAGAGCAATTATTTGAATTAGTGGATTATTTATGTATGCTGGAAGTCAAACCATGTCCTTGTGAAACCTCCCCAAATATGGTGCAAGACAACATTTTACAGATTCAAGAAGTCAGTGATCCACAAACAGGATAAACTATTAAAAAAAAAAATTGTGTAGACACATCCTACTTATAATGCTAAAAATGAGGCTTAAGGAAAATATTTGAAAAGGTGAGAAAAAATAAAGTGTTTTCACTCGGCACGAATGAACAATAGTGTCCTCATTTCAAGAAGTCCATCTGTGACTGTTTCCCTCTGCAGAAGACATTTAAACCAACAAATAAAGTGGAGTGAGGGGCATTGTGGTTCTGGAAAAGGATGTGCAAAACATGAAGTAAAATAAAAATTAGTGGGCAAGTTATGTAAATATTTGGAACCTCAAACAAATATTTGGTTTGATTTTGAGGCAAATAAATGAGTCGGTTGCTTCTTTTTTTATCCCCTCTGGCTCATCATCTGTGGTAATGACCAACAAACGAAAACATTGTAAGGTGAGTAAGTATAAGCAGGGGTGGCTGAAGCCATTGCCTGTTCTACCTCTGAAAGCCAGGGACCTTAGAAGCTTATTTAAAAGACATTATAACATCAACTGCTTCATTCTCCAGCTTACTTGATAAAAATGACATTTCTCCATTGAGGTTCTCCTATCACCATCCTGGGATGACATTAAGGCCTGATATGTGGCAACGTGGAAAATCTGTATATCCTGCCTAGGGCCTGAGGGGCCCCCACCCCAGTCTCCCGTCACACAGGGTGTCCTATATACAAACAACCTCGTTTCTTAGGAACCACAAGTAGCGATGGTGAGATGGCAAAGTGATTCAGAGGCACAGTCCCACATGTATCTGAATGTGCACAAATCCCCTACGTGCTCAGAGTAGAGCTCTTGACTGCACAAAATGAGCTCCCCTCGTAATCAGAGGCATTTTCTTAACACATTTTCTTTATGCCTTTGAAACTCCAGTTTCCAAATTCCCCAAACTAAGAGAAAAGCACTATAAAGACAAAATATGCAGGGAAATTGAAAGAGAAATTGGACGAGAACCTTCTGTGCTGACACATGGGTACAATGGAGTTTAACTGTGTCTCCAGGCTCCCTTGAGTCTTGACCTTGACCTATGGGCACGGGAGCGTCTGCGGATCTGTCTGCACAGGACCCCTCGCTGCCCCAGCTCACGTTTGAGAAGGGCAGGGTTGGCCTTCTAACACATGTGAATCTGAAGGAAATGAAGCAGGTTATAACCAAGGTTTCCTTTCACCTGAAGAAGAAAGAACAGGTAATTTGTGATCTGCTAAATACTGGCTGAGAAGGAAGAGCAAATGATTTTTGTGATCAGAATGCGGTTCATGTGTGTCCTCATCACATCAGACTGAAAGATATTTGTTCCTAGCTGGGAGAGTGAGAGAAAGCACTTGGCTATTTTACAACCCCTTGTGCTATTTTAATGGTATTTTAATAATAAAAATTGCAACTGGGTATACTCATGAATTTTAAATGTTTTTATCCTTATATTTTTCCTTTTTAATTCTTTTACTGAGAACATCTGAATAAGGACTTTGTGATTACCATTTAATAGGAAAAACTAATAGGATTTCAGGTTTTTTATTTTGAGGAAGGCAAGAATTACTGCCGAGTCTGATCTTCAGTGTGGCTTGGCTTCTGTCTACCACGGAGGACAGAGGATGATGTGGTCCCTGCTCAGTGTTTTGCATCACACTGCTGGAAATAAACACAAAAAGCCCTATTTTGAAATGTTTATGCATTGCTATGTTTATTTTAGAAACTGTGAAATTTATGCCAGTTAGTTATTAAAGAATGCTCATGGTACTTATTTTTCTCTTTTCCCACAGCCCAGAACCAATATATGTACAATAACCCAGCCCCCAGTGCCACACCCGTGATGCAGGACAGAGTGGGACGAGGCATAGGTCTCTCTGCACTTGGTTTTCTAATTCAGTGTAAATACATTTCACACATTTTACTTATGTTATTCATTTTTAAATTCTGAGAAGTCATCTGAGCCCTGTAATCACTGTCTACATTAAATAAAAGATGGATTTTTTATATGTTAATATCTTAAACTTGCAAACCTATAAAGACATAAGGCAAAATAACTAGTCTGATACATTTGATAAAAATTGATTATGATTTTGATAAGTTTATTATGAAAGAAATCAGAAGATTTTTATCTTTGTAGTTACAGATATGTATGAATCTATATGTTTTTGGTTCTCACAGCCAATGCTGATCTGTCTGCATTTTTTAAGGTAAAACAGATTCTCAATACAGAAAATGATGGGTAAAATCATGAAAAATATGTAGAATGCAAAATAATGCTGTTATTTATGAATTTAAAACCCATATTAAGGTATTCATAATAATTTGCTTTGTTAAATCTCTTCACACCATAATTAACCTTGTGTCTTGAATCCCATTTGAAATATTTCTTCTGTCTAAACTGGGGAAATACCCAAAGAAAAGCAGAACGGATCCCTCCACTGTGAGAATTTCCAGGCAGGGATAGGGGCCATCAGAGACTCTCCTGGTGTAGGAGAATTACAAAAATTGCTGTTTAATCCATAGGCCAGAATTATTCTACATGATTATAAGAATAATAGCTATCGGGCGCCTGGGTGGCTCAGTTGGTTAAGCGACTGCCTTCAGCTCAGGTCATGATCCTGGAGTCCCTGGATCGAGTCCCGCATCGGGCTCCCTGCTCGGCAGGGAGCCTGCTTCTGCCTCTGACCCTCCCCCCTCTCATGTGCTCTCTCTCTCATTCTCTCTGTCTCAAATAAATAAATAAAATCTTTAAAAAAAAAAAAAGAATAATAGCTATCTTGCAAATATGCTTCCAGTGAGGTCAGTAATAAAAGGCGCATCTAGCTCGTGAGCGGGTGCCTGATCGCGCTCATACACCGACCGCACTTTCTTCCCTGGTACCCCACCCATCCACCACCATGCTGTTCTCGTGGGGGGCCCCTGGCCTGCAGGGTCTCCGGAAGCATCATGTGAAGGCAGGATGCGATGCAGCCTCTACGTCTCAGACTTGGATTCTTTTGAGCTCCGACAGGCTCCTGCAGATTGTGTAGGAACAACTTTAATTTGCAAGAGCCTTGCATTTTGGCCTCAAGCAGTTAATCCAGGAATAAAGCTGAGCACAGTGTATGTCCTGAAGGCTGCAAAGGGTTAGAAGAGGAGCCAGACTGCTCTGCTCTCACAGACTGGATGGACATTTTCCCAGAAGGGAGAAGGGGAGTGCGGGAGGGACGGCGCAGACCAGTGTGAGTCCCGAGCAGTGGCCCTGTCCCCTCTGCCCCGTCCCCAACACTCCAAACAGTTGAGTCCTTGTTTGGAGGAAGTGACAAGAACTGACTAGGTTGGGACAGGGGAGTTAGGTTTGAGGGGACCTGTCCTCTCCTTGGGTGAAGTGCAGCAAGAAGCAACCCTTAAATAGCTCTGTCCCCTTGGTGCGGTGGCCACAGAACAGAAGTGGCAATGAGGGGGGCCTCACCAGGGACTGGGCAGGTTCTACTACAGTGACCCACAGCCCCACACAATCCCACCCTCAGAGAGGGGCTGGGGAGTGGGAGACAGAGATGGTCTGCTGGACAGCACAGGACTCCACGTGACCTGGGTGGACCCATGCCCATGCCTGCAGGGGCACCATGGGCATTTTGCAGCTTTGGCAGAAGTGGATGCTAATGACCAAAGGCTAGACAGTGTGAATTTCTCTCAGCAACCCCAGGGGATGCCCAGGAGTGCAGCAGACCAGACGTTTCTTCCCACTGCAAACATGGGAGACACCCAGACATCACGCTGGGAGGAAATCAGGAGCCAGCCTCTGAATCAGCTAAGTTCCAATGGAAATGACTCAAGGTCCAATGACTGGACAGTTTTTATTTGGAAGTGAGTAGGTGAAATTTTCGCCACAGGAGGTATTGTGACTTAATTGAAAATTAAACTCAGATTTACAAGAAAATAAGGTTACTCTTTTATGACACAAACCAGAGGTCTCAGTACCTCATGAGAACCAGCCACCTTTGATGTTCTGTGGCAGTCCCCACATTGCACATTTAGTAAGTGCTTATTCATTGTACGTGGGGTCAACCAGAAAGGGATTAAGTACTCTCCAGGAGTCTCCTGTTGGAAGAACTAGGAAGCCCCTGATGGCCCCCCTGGAAATCCTAACCACCAGTCCCAAGTCTCCCCATCTTGACCAGGACATTAGCCACATGTTCTGGAAAAGCGCTGCCTCTGATTCTGTGAAGTTCTGAGGTGAGACATCTGGCAGACCATTCTGGAGAGGTAGAGATGTTCTACATGTAGATGCTTGAAGCATCTGAAATGTGCCTAGTGAGGACCCGAATCTTTTATTTTACTGATGTTTCCTGTAGTTAAATTTAAATGGCCAAATGTCATGAGTGGTCACCATATCGGACAACTTGGCAGAAGGTCCGGGCTTAGCATGTGGCAACTCTGATGGGCTTTCTGGGCAGTCTTCCTCACTCCCGCCCTTTAGATGCGGCCAAGAGTGTGGCTTTGTTCCATCTTTCCTTTGGTATAATCTCATGTTCTTCTCATCTTTATCAGTCAGGTTGATGTGGAGGATGGTGGATTCATTCCCGGTTTTCTCACTAGATCCCTATGTCTGCACAACAGTTCCTGCCAGTCCAGCCCCAGGGGGAAGGCTGGGGGACATGAAAGGGTCCTGATCCGGAGCTGAGTGGTATGGTACAGACATCTCTCGCCTGGAGCTGGGCTCCAAAACACTCGGCCATGTGGCATTTGCAGATGGCAGTCCAGGCACTGATAAGGGAATGGCAGTGAAGGGGATGGTGATGTCCTGTCTCCTTTATCCTGGAAGCCCACTCCTCCTTCTGTGCTGCTTAGTCTTGTTTAAACATAACTATCAAGACAGCCATGCAGCCTAGGCATTTAATCATCTGCTGACCCCCTCCTGTAGCTGGGACGCACAGCATCTTCCCATCTGTGTGTTTCCTGTCCGTCCACCGTGTTTACCCACTTAACCACCCATCCTGAATTCATTGTTCACTCACTAGGGACTCAGTGGTTGTTGGGTGATAGAGAGAAGGTGATGCGGCCCCTGGCCTCCTGTTGCTCTACATCTAGTTAGGGAAACAGAAACACATCAAATAATCACTTTTTTGTGCGAGACAGGGCAGATACCTCTTGTTAGTGATTCATCTCTACCTGTTAACCCAGTGACTTCAAAACACCATGTGATCCATACACCATGTTTCTCTCGTGGGTACAGAGGGTGATAGAAGGAGAACGCAATGCAAATATGTCCAGCAGACACCCTGGTGGGCTTCTTCTGTTGGAAGAACGTGCTTAACAGACACTGTTATTTTCCAAGTGCAGGTCTCACGGAACCCTGATTGTGTTTGGGGGACATTGTGGCCAGGTGAAAGTATCTCTTGCAATCTGTGGTGGCCACGTAACCAGTTTTGTCCACGAGATTCAATCCGATGTCCCTGAGAGGAGGGGCTTGAGTGTCAGGTCCATTTCAGTCCTTTGTCTCATAAACCTGGCACTGAAACAGCCACCTTGTGAGCACGAGGTGACAGCGTGTCTTAGTAGCTGGCTTGGGTGATGGTGGTTGCCATAACATTTCAGTGTAAAAGAAAAACAGTTGATAACAATATATTAGAAGTTCAGTGAAGGACTTCCCACGTTGCTGGTAGCTTTTCTTAATGCAGTGATTTGGCATCCCGACTCATCCCCTGGAGTGGCCCTTCCAGCCCTGGGGCCTCCACGTCCTGCCCATGGCCATCAGGCAGGTGAGGTGAGGCAAGGGAAGACTGACCTGCTTCTGAAGAGCTTGGTCTACCAGATAAAGTTTAAACTCCTAACTGAGAATGCAAGGTCTTCCATGACAAAGGAATTTCTCATGGGATGTGTCCAGGCTGCCCTTCCTCACACACTCTAAATTTCTGTCACCCACACACGTGAGTCCTTGCTGAGCACTTCCTTCCTCTGCTGATGCCTTCATCCTCCCAAACGGCCTCCTACCCTCAACAATGTCTCCACCCCCATTTTAAAGACTCAGATTAAAGACCAGTATCTGTTGAATCTTTACTCCTTGATGAAAGTAATTCTTTCTTCTCATCTCTCAGAGGTCAGCAGACACATTTCTTGTGATAATTCATAGCAACTATTGTAAATCGAAATTCAAAATTTAACTATCTTCAGATAAAAAAGATAAGGATAAACATTGTTATTGAGATTATTAAGCAGCTTTACAAATTCTACAAATAAACAGTGTAAATATCCACATTATTTTTTTTGTTTTAGCCCAAATATATTAAATTCATTTATTGACTCCTTATAATGTCAAAGTTGGAAATCTGTTGATTTAACCAATATTCCTTGTCTTGGAATTGATACTACCTAATAATTGCAGTTTTGTATAAGATATATCTTAATAATTCAATTAAGGGAATCGGATTCCATGTTGTATCAGTAAAAAAGAACTCTGTGTGGTGTTTGATTTTTCAGGTTCATGAAGTTACATGTGTGGGTTTCTCCAGGTAAATACTTATCATTTTGTTTGTTTTTGTATCTAACATTTCAGACAGTTTTCTAAATAAGATGTCTAAGTTTTGTTCCATTTATAAATTTCATCTAAAGAAGTCCTGCTCTTATTGTTTTATAAGTTCTCTTTTGTCAAAATATCCCTTACTCTCCCTCCCTTTTCCTTCCTTCCTTCCTTCTTTCTTTCCTTCATTCCTTCCATCCTCCTTTCCCTCCCTCTCTATTTTTAAAGGTAGCTGAATTAAAAAATAAAATAAAATAAAACAACTCCTACCTATCCGCAACTGAACATCAAACTCTCCTTATATTTGGTCTTCCAGTCCTGCAGCCTATAGGACCTTAGCCTCTCATCCCTCCGGGAGCAGCCTGCCCTGCCCAGCTCCCAGCCCCGCCCTGCCCACCATCTTAAGCCATTAGCTATATAGTACCTGACTGCAGTCTCAGCTGCTACTCATTTCCAATTGCCCATAAAAAATGAAGAAGCTGCCATTAGCACCCGCAAGATGCTTGTAACTACCTGGGAATGTTCACTGTGTGACCACTGCTAGAGAGGAGAGTGTGTTTCCACATTGGGTTACACCCATCCCTCGCCTCACCAAGGCATTATCTCCAGCAATAGTGAATATGCCAACTGTTTCGAAGGTTGGCCCAGAGCCACTGTAGTGAGTCCATGTCGGTATGAAGAATGTCTTTCCATTCCCTTGGCAAATGTTAAGTAATATTAATATTAACTAATATTAATTGCAATATGAATCAATAATGATTGATCAAGCACGCATTAGGTCCCCAGTGTTGAGCTATGAAGAGCTTAGAGAACAGTTCATAGCAAGCACATCTTCAAAGAGCTCATGCCCTAAACGTGTATGTGTGTGTGTGGAGTGGGGGGGTGATAATCAATGCATAGATCTGGGAAAATAGTATTCCCAACAGAGGGAACAGCGGCAGCCGAGGCTGGGCAGTGGAGATGTGCAGCCTGCCTTTTTCAGAGTCCCAGGAAGGAGAAGCTATAACGATGGCAGGGGCAAAGCTGCCCAGTGGGAAATGAGGTAAAAGAAGCAACCCATGGCCAAGGTGAAAAGTCTGGGTTTGAGTCAGATTGGGGGAAGAAGTCACTTGAACTTTGAAAATGAGAGGATGATGTGCCTAGTGTATGCTTTCTGGAGACCACGTGGCTGCTGTGCGGGAGCTGACTGCAGGTGGTCAGAGCAGCAGGGGCATCGGGGGGTGTCACAGGAGGCCAGCTCAGAGATGATGGCAGCCGGGCAGGACAGCAGAGGTGTGAGAAGGGGTGAAATGGGGTGCATAGTTTGGAAGTGAGCCAACAGAACACACTGAGTTGGTTATGAGATAGGTGGTTATCAAGAAGACAAGGTGTTAAAGAATTAAACTTGATGTTTTGACTTGTGTTATCAGAAGAATGGTGTTGTCATTTGTTGATGTGGGGAAGACTAAGGACAGGGCACGGTTGGAGTGGACGTCAAGAGCCTCTGTTAGAAATGCAGTGTTTGTGGGCGCCTGGGTGGCTCAGTTGGTTAAGCGACTGCCTTCGGCTCAGGTCATGATCCTGGAGTCCCAGGATCGAGTCCCGCATCGGGCTCCCTGCTCGGCAGGGAGTCCGCTTCTCCCTCTCCCACTCCCCGTTTGTGTTCCCTCTCTCGCTGTGTCTTTCTCTGTCAAATAAATAAATAAAATCTTAAAAAAAAAAAAAAAAAAAAGAAATGCAGTGTTTGTATCCCTTAGTGAATGTGCACACAGACCAGAGGGTTGCAGATAACCCAGAAGACAGCAGCGTCCAGGGGTGTCCAATGAATATGCTGGATCAGACACTCAATGAGTAAGTGTAGAGAAGAACACAGGGCCAAGGACTGAACCTGAACTGCTCCCATATTTGGGGGTTAGGATATGCAGGATAAGTTAAGAAGAAGTGATAGCAAAGACTGAGAAGGTAGGAAGAAAAACAGGGAGACAGGAATTTTTTAACAAAGAGACTTAATCAGTTATGTCAAATCCTTCAGAGAAGTTGTGTAGGATGAGTACTGAGAACTAATTAGATGAAAAAAGTTGAAGTCATTGAGGACTTCACAAGATTTTTTTTTAAGATCTATTTATTTATTTGAGACACAGAGAGAGAGAGAGAGAGAGTTGGGGGAAAGGCAGAGGGATAGAATCTTAAGCTGACTCCTGCTGAGTGCAGAGCCCTATACAGGTCTCCATCTTATGACACTGAGATCATGACCTGAGCCAAAATCTAGACTCAGACACTTAACCAACTGAGCCACCCAGGTGCCTCAAGATTTATTTCAATGACATGGAGGGGACCATGGCAAATGGGAAACACTGTGAAGAGAAATTAAGAGATGAGCTTTTGGAAACAGTGATTACAAATATTTGAACAAAAGCATATGTTCATACCATTTAATATCCAACATACAAGATTTGAAAGAATGTATAAGCGGTTCTAATTTTCATTGCAGTATCTTCCAGAAACTCTAGAGCATGGGATAGTATTCTGCTCCATAAGAATGATGAAGCATTTGGGGCCTTGTCCTCAATAGAAACTCAAGTAATTCTTGCATAATAACACAATACGACTACAGAGACAAATTATAATGAATTGTAGCACTGTAACACCACAAAGTCACTACATGGCATCATACTACATATCTTCATTAAATATTAGTTGCTAATACATAAAATCAAAAGGTAAGTCTACCCCATCACATATTAATAATAACCTCGGTTACATGTGCCTTTTTGAATCACTATGTTTGTATCCTTTGTATAAATACCTAGTAGTGCAATTGCTGGGTTATAGGGTAGTTCTATCCACAATAGCCAAATATGGAAAGAGCCCAGATGTCCATCAACAGATGAACAGATAAAGAAGATGTGGTATATATATGCAATAGAATACTCCTAAGCCATCAAAAAGAATGAAGAAGAACAAATGGACTACTTGCCATTTGCAACAACGTGGTTGAAACTAGAGGGTATTATGCTAAGTGAAATAAGTCAGTCAAAGAAAAACAAATACATGATTTCACTAAAATGTGGAATTTAAGAGAGAAAACAGAGGATCATAGGGAGAAGGGTGGGAAAAATAAAATATGATAAAAGCAGAAAGGGAGACAAACCATAAGAGACTCTTAACTATAGGAAATGCACTGAGGGTTGCTGGCGGGCAGGTGGGTGGGGGAATGGGGTAACTGGGTAACCGGCATTAAGGAGGGTACTGGGTGTTATATGCAACTGATGAATCACTAAATTCTATCCCTGAAACTAATAATACACTATATGTTAACTAAATTGAATTTAAATTTAAAATTAAAAAAGAAATATATGCAACCTATCAAAAAATAGTAATAACCTTGGCTAAATTAGCTCAATTTATTAGCCAAAATGTACATTTAAAGTAATTATAATTTATCCTTGTCTTATTTCCTGAAAGCTTCTTTGTAAATAGCTGGACTTTTTAAGCTACCCAAGAATACATAGATATCTTAATAAATTTCCCTTTATCAGGAAAATAACTGTTGTGCCAATGATCACAGAGTGATGCCTATAGATGGCATCTAATTTAAAACCAAACAAAATCTCAACCAACCATGACATCTTACAGGTTTGAGGAATTCTTCAGTATCTTCTGTTGTGAAGGTTTGTAAAGTAGTCCAGTTGTTCTTTTTTTTCCTTCTTCTCTCATCTTCCAAGAAAATTCAAGATACTTTTTAAAAAGGAACAAGAATAACACAGGAGCAGACAGTGAGATGGAAGAGGCAGTCACATTTGTCTTTCATGGATCTTTCTGGGCTTATGGTGCACATATGACCCTGAGGATAGTTTTGACAGTGGCTGGGAAACCAGACGCTTCTTCCCTGCTCTGTCCTCTCCTACCATCTCTTCAGGCCACCTATTGGGATGTGGGCAACACAGTTACAATTCAGGAAAGCCTCAGACCCAGTGAGGCCAGGGGTTAATTTTCCAGGTTTACAAGGAAGCTGGGGAAATCACACCTGGGAAGAAACCAGAGGTGGAAATTTCAAGTAGTAGCCCCTGTGTAGAAGTGAAGTGAGGAAATAAGAGGACTTTGTCCACCATCCAAAAAGAAATATCCACAGCCCAGTGAAGTCAGGGATTGGTATCAAAGAAGATCTAAACAGAAGGATGTGAGTAATGGTTCAGGTCATGGTTGGGGTTGAGGATTGAACCCGTCCACTGAAGGATGGAGTCCAATCACTAGGAAATGTAAAGAACAGAATTCAGTTATCTACCTGTCTACACAGGGAGACAGCAAGTAAAATCCCAACATTTACACCAAGGCTTAATGTTAGGTGCCAGACTCTAGAGAGACTGAACCAACATAGTGTTGAATAGAAATAAATCATAATAAAATGCTGTGCAATGTGGGCACAAATTAGCAATAAATGTAGAGCAAGATTAAATTATCCCATGTAGTTGGCGGGACCCTTGTTTTAGGTAGAAAAGACTCAGAAACTAGTAGGGTTCAGATATCAGACAGCAAACACCTTAAAACCCATTGTGGAGTGTGTAAAGTGGCTCATATGATTATGTAGGATAATTCTGCTACATGACATAGTGATGGAAAACGTTACAGCTAAGGGTTTGCTCATAACATGTGACATGCACTTCATTTCAACAGTCAAAAGTCAAACCACAGGCAATGTTTTTGGTTGTTCCTGTGTGGTCAGTTGCATACAACGGACATTTTGTCTCTAATAAAATGTCATTCTTCTTGTAATGCCTCAACATGGCAGTAATGTCTAAATTTCTAAAAATGAAGATATGAATCACTGCAGTACTATTTTTTCCTACAAAATAAGTTTCCCAAACTGTCCCGAAAAATCTTGAACTTAGTTCTTCCTTTCTAATAGGACATATTTCTTTGCCTAGTGTTCTTCCTTCACATTTTCTTTCTGATCATTGAAGGCATTGCTTCTGCAATTTAAGTAGGTATGTCTTGCCAGTTATAGATATCTTTCTCCAGCTTATACTTTGAGATAAAATCTGTGTTCAATGAAGTGCAAAGACTGTGACAACTTGCTAAACCAATATGCCTATGTAATCGCCACCCCAGTGAAGATGTAGAACCTGCCAGTCATCCCAGGAATTCCCTATTCCCGTCCTCCGTGGTCATCCCCTCTTCTGCTTTCCAGCACTGTAGAAGATATTTCCTTGTTCCTGAACTTCATACATATGGAAGTACCCCGTATGAATGCGTCTGTGTCTGCCTTCTTCCACTCCAGTGTTTTAGAGATTCAAACAGGTCGTTATGTGAATCGGTTCATTCTAGTTACTGCTGAGTCATGTTCCATCATGTGAAGATACCACCACTTGCTCCTCAATCCCACTGAAGTTTGAGATGTTTCTGGTTTGGGTTATTATAAAAAATATCATGTAGGTTCTTTTATGGGTGGATATCTTTATTCCATTTGGATAAAAACATAAGAGTAAGATTTCTGTCAGTTTTCCAAAGTGGTTCAACCACTTCATACCTCTGTCAGCAATGTAGAAGAATTCTGGTTGCCCCACAACCTTACCAACATTTAATACGACCAGTTTTAAATTTTAGCCATTCTGAGGTTAGTGAAATTGTATCTCATTGTAGTTTTAATTGAAATTTCCCTGATGATTAATACTGTTTCCAAGTGTTTATCAGCAATCTTTGTATCTTCCTTTGAGGAGTGTCCAAGGCTATTGCCCATTTTGATTGAATTGTTTGTCTTTTTATTATTTATTTGTGGAAGCTCATTGTATGTTCTAAATATGAGACCTCTATCAGATATATGCCTTGTGAGTATTTTCTCCCATTCTGTCACTTGCCTTGTCATTTTCTTAAATATGTCACTTAATGAACAGAAGTGTTTGTTTTGTTTTATTTTTGTTTTTGATGAAGGCCCATCTATCAACTTTTCCTTTTATCTGTAGTGCTTTTTGTGTCTACCCTAAGGAACCTTTCCCGTTTGAATGATGAAAAGATATTTCTGTGTTTTCTTCTGGAAACTTTATAGTTTTAATTTTTATGACTCATCTTGAGTTCATGTTTGTAGGGTTCTAAGAAAGGGGTTGCAGTTAAATTTTCTCCATGTTTATACAGATGGTCAAACACGTTTATTGAAAAAGTCCTTTTCTCCTGTGACCTATTTCAGTGGTCATTGTCTCAAATGCAGTGGCTTTGTAGCAAGTCCTGAAATCACCTGGTGTGGCTCCTCCAACATTGCTTGTTTTGAAGTTTGCCTGTTTTGTCTCCTTCAAATTTCTAAATAAATTTGAAAATTGGCTCAATAAGTTCTGTAAAAAACACTACTAGGGTTTGACTGAGTTACATTAAATCTATGGATAAATTTGTGGACAATTGAGATCTTAAAAAAATTGAGTCTTAAAATCCATGGCCATGACATATCAGATAAAGGGCTAGTATCCAAAATCTATAAAGAACTTATCAAACTCAACACCCAAAGAACAAATAATCCAGTCAAGAAATGGGCAGAAGACATGACAGACATTTTTCCAAAGAAGACATCCAAATGGCCAACAGACACATGAAAAAGTGCTCAACATCGCTCGGCATCAGGGAAATCCAAATCAAAACCTCAATGAGATACCACCTCACACCAGTCAGAATGGCTAAAATTAACAAGTCAGGAAACGACAGATGTTGGCGGGGATGCGGAGAAAGGGGAACCCTCCTACACTGTTGGTGGGAATGCAAGCTGGTGCAACCACTCTGAAAAACAGTATGGAGGTTCCTCAAAAAGTTGAAAACAGAGCTAACATATGATCCAGCAATTGCACTACTGGGTATTTACCCCAAAGATACAAATGTAGGGATCCAAAGGGGTACGTGCACCCCGATGTTTCTAGCAGCAATGTCCACAATAACCAAACTGTGGAAAGAGCTAAGATGTCCATCGACAGATGAATGGATAAAGAAGAGGTGGTATATATATACAATGGAATATTATGCAGCCATCAAAAGGAATGAGATCTTGCCATTTGCAATGACGTGATTGGAACTGGATGGTGTTATGCTGAGCGAAATAAGTAAATCAGAGAAAGACATGTATCATATGACCTCATTGATATGAGGAATTCTTAATCTCAGGAAATAAACTGTGGGTTGCTGGAGTGGTGGGGGGTGGGAGGGATGGGGTGGCTGGGTGATAGACATTGGGGAGGGTATGTGCTGTGGTGAGTGCTGTGAAGTGTGCAAGACTGTTGAATCACAGATCTGTACCTCTGAAACAAATAATGCAATATATGTTAAGAAAAAAAAAAAAAAGAAGATAGCAGGAGGGGAAGAATGAAAGGGGGGAATCGGAGGGGGAGATGAACCATGAGAGACGATGGACTCTGAAAAACAAACTGAGGGTTCTAGAGGGGAGGGGGGGTGGGAGGATGGGTTAGCCTGGTGATGGGTATTAAAGAGGGCACGTTCTGGGTGCCTGGGTGGCTCAGTTGGTTAAGCCACTGCCTTCGGCTCAGATCATGATCCTGGAGTCCTGGGATCGAGTCCTGCATCGGGCTCCCTGCTCAGTGGGGAGTCTGCTTCTCCCTCTGACCCTCCCCCTTCTCATGCTCTCTCTCTCTCATTCTCTCTCTCAAATAAATAAATAAAATCTTAAAAAAAAAAAAAGAGGGCACGTTCTGCATGGAGCACTGGGTGTTATGCACGAACAATGAATCATGGAACACTATATCAAAAACTAATGATGTAATGTATGGTGATTAACATAACAATAAAATTTTTAAAAAAAGATATAGAACACTGCATTCTTTGTCTTCTTCCAGATAATCCATCTCTCTCTGCTACCACAAAGACAACTACTGCTTAGATTTTTTTCCATCACAAATTAGTTTTCCCTGTTCTCTAAGTCATATAAAAGAAATCCATATAATAAATATTTTAATTGAAAGATTTTGTTTTTCACTCAACATAATGTTTTTGATATTGGCTTATGGCTTTCCCTTTATCAATAATATCTTCTGGTTATTTACCTATTCTCTTATTGATAGACTCCTAGCCTGTTTCTAGCTTTTGGTGATCATGAATAAAACTACTGTAACATTCTTCTACAAGTAAAAAAAAAAAAAAAAAAAAAAAAAAATCCATGGCCATGGTATAATTGACCACTTATTTAGTTCTCTTCTAATTTCTCTCATTAATATTTTTAAATTTTCAACATAAAGAATTTGCATAAATTTTATAAAACTCATAGTTATTCATGCTTTATGCTATCATAAATGAAATTAATTTATTTCATATTTTAATAGTTTCACTGTTAATATACAAAAACAAAACTTTATCTTGCTACCTAGTGGTAGTTTTATTCCAGTAGTGGTTTTATTATTTTTTTCTATATGAACAGTGTTACCTTCTTCAAATAAAATTTTTCTTCTTCCTTTCTAATATTTGTGCTTTTATTTTTTTTCACTGCCTTATTTTAATAGAAAGAGTTTTCAGAATAACATTGAATAGAAATGATGAGAAACGATATCCTTGTCTTCCCGATCTTATGAGGAAACATTCAATATTTCATAGTTATAAGGGGTGGTATACATAATGTATTCATTACAAAAGATGTATAATGAGAGCTGTAGGTTTCTGGTGATTCTCTACATCAGATTGAGATCATTTTCCCATATTTCAAGTGTGTGTTTACTGAGATTTTTAAAAGAAATTATTTATGAATGCTGAAATTTGTTAAGTGCCTTTTGGCACACAATCATATGCATTTTACTCCTTTAATTCATTACTGTGGTATGTTACATTGATAATTAATCAATGTTATATAGGCCTTCACATTTATCATTTATAAATAATAACTTATATTGTTAAATGTATTAGTTAACAATATCTTGGTGCTGGAAGAGGGTGCTGAAACTGTTAAATTCTTGATTGTGGTGATGGTAATAACACAGGGAGTATTTGCCATTTGCCAAAACACAGAGTTTTTGATATACCACAGAGTCCATTTTGCTGTATATAAATTATTCCTTAACAATAACAATAATAAATAGTGTTAGATCGTAGGATTTTCATAGATGCCTTTTATCTCATTGAGTTTTATCATAAATGGACTGAAACTTTAAGAATTGATAAATACAATGTCTGCAGTGAAAAATGCACTAGATCAAATTAGTGGCAGATTAGACATTGAAATAAAAAAAAATACTTACAGTGAACCTGATATTGAACTTGAAGACTTAGAAACAGAAACTACCCAAAAGAAACTTCAGAGAGAAAAAAAGAATAAAAAAATAAGAATGGAAAGAACATAAGTGAATGGTAGGCCAGCTTCAGGTGCAGGAACATAAATATAATTGGAGTCATCAAAAGAGAAGACAGTGTGGGGACAGAAAAATATTTAAGTGAATAATATCTGAAAATTTTCCCAGTTTAATGAAAACTATACACCCACAGATCCAAGAAGTTCAACAAATCCCAAGCACAAAAAAATGAAGAAAACTACACCAATGTACACAATAATTAAACTTCTCAAGATCACTGAAAAAAAGAGAAAGGCTCAAGAGCAGCCAATGAATATGTACAGAAGAATGAAGATAAGGATGGCAGCAGATTTCTCATCAGAAACAATATTTGAAAAATAACAGCTGAAAATCTCCCAAATGTGATTAAAAGCATTAATCTACACATCAAAGAAGCTTAACAAATTCCATTAAAAAAGAAAGATCCCAAATAAATAATCTAAAATGCCACTTTAAGACACTAGAAAGAGAGCAAACTAAACCCAAAGCAAGCAACAAATGATTTAGAAGAATAAATGTCAATCTTTTATAAACTCTACCAAAAATAAAAGAGGTCTCATTCTATGAGAACAGGATTACCCAAATCCCAAATGAGACAAAGATACCACAAGACAAGAAATCTACAGGCCAATAGCTCTTGTGAATATGAAACCCCTAAAAAAATACTAGGAAACCAAACCCAGCATTATGCAAACAAAACAAAACAAAACAAAACAAAAACCCAAACAAAACAAAACACCCACTATCCCAGGAACACAAGGTTGACTTAAAATCTGAAAATAAATTAATATAATACACAATATTAATAGGATAAAAGAATAAAGTCACATAATTATCTCAACACATGCAGAAAAGTACTTAATGAAATGTTATACCTCTTCACAATAAAAGCACTCAGCAAACTAGGACTAGATAGAAACTTTCTCAGCCTGATAAAGGGCATCTACAAAAAACTGACAGCTTACATCACATTTGATGATGAAAAACTGTTCTTTCCTTCCTAGATCAGAAGCAATCAAAGATGTCCACTCTTCCCACTTCAATTCAACCTTGTACTAGAGATTGTAGCCAGTACAATTAGGCAGGAAAAAAATAAAGGCATACCGATTGGAAGAGAAAAAAGTAAAACTATATTTGCAGATGACATAAACTTATATATAGCAAATTCTACACACACACACACACACACACACACACAGTATTTAAGCTAATAAATGAATTCAACAATTCAACAAGGTTAGGATACAAGATAAATATGTATATATATACCCTAGCAATAGAAAAACAATGTGCAATTAAAATCAATTACATTTAAAATAACATTAGAAATAAAATACTTATGAATAAATTTAAGCCAAAAAATGCAAGACTTGCACATTGAACCCTACAAAACATTTTTAAATAAACTAAAAAAGACCTAATAAATGAAAAGTCAACCCATGTCTATGAATTCAAAGACTTATTTAAGAAGACTATTTAAGAAGATATCACTCCCCAAATTGATCTACAGATTCAATGTTATACCTATCAAAATTCTAACTGCCCTTTTTCATTGTTTACAGAAATCAACAACCTGATACTAAATTTGATATGGAAACTAAAGAGACCCAGAATAGTAAAACAATATTTAAAAAGAACAAATTTGGACCACTCTTGCTTCCTGATTCCAAAACTTATTATAAAGCTACCATAATCAAGAAAGTGTGATACAGGGGCACCTGGGGAGCTCAGTCAGTTAAGCATCTGCCTTCTGAGCAAGCCATGATCCCAGGGTCCTGGGATTGAGCCCTGCTTCAGACTCTCTGCTCAACTGGGAGCCTGCTTCTCCCTCTCCCCACCCCCACCCCCCATGCTTTCTCTCACTATCTCTCTCTCTCTCAAATAAATAAATAAAATATTTTTTTTAAAAAAGAAGGTGTGATACTCCATAAACATAGACATACAATCGAGTCAAAAGTCCAAAAATAAACTAATACATCATAGCAAATGGATTTTCAACAACAGTGTCAAGACTATTCAATGGGGAAGAATAGTCTTTTTGATTAATGGTGCTGGGACAACTGAATATCCCCCACACGTGAGTGAAGTTAAACTCTCCTCACACCATATATGAAGTTAACTCAGAATTGATCAGACACCTAAATGTAAGAACTAAAATTATAAAACTCCTAGAAGAAAACTTAGAATGTATCTTTAAAACCTTGGATTAGACAACAATTTCTTAGATATGACATCAAAAGTACAAGCAACAAAGAGAAAAAAATTGGACTCCAACAAAATTAAAGACTTTTGTGCTTTAAAAGACAGATCAAAAAAGTGAAAATACCACCTAAAATGGGAGACAATTTTTGCAATTCACTTATCTAATAAAGATCTAGTATCAAATATACATATATACATATATATACACATATATATATACTCTTCAACTCAGCAATAAAAATAAAGAGGCCAATGAAAATAAGGGCAAAGGGTCTGACTAGATATTTCTTCAAAAAAGTATACAAGTGGCCAATAAATGCATTAAAAAATGTGCTCTGCATTAAGGAAAATGCAAATCAAAACTACCATGAGATATTGCTTCACACAGCTAGGATGGTTATGATTTTAAAAAAGTTTTGGAAAGGATGTGGAGAAATTGGAATTCATACATTGCTGATGGAAATGTAAAGTGGTGCAGTATCTGTTTAAAATTTAGCAGTTCTTCAAAAATTAAACAGTTACCATATGACTCAGCAATTACACTTCTAAGTATATATCCAAGAAAATGGAAACCATATGTTCCACAGAAACCTGTGTAGGAATGTTCATAGCAGCATTATTCATAATAGACAAAGGTGGAAACAACCCTGATGCCCATCAGCTGATGAGCAGACAGGCATACATGGTATGTCCACACATGGTCTACTATTCAGCCATGAAAATTAATGAAGTGTTGTTGCATGCCATAACATGGATGAACTTTGAAAAAGTTATGCTAAGGAAAAGAAGAAGTCACAAAATGCCACGTATTGTATGATTCCATTTATATGAAGAGTTCAGAATGGGGTATTCTATAGATTCAGAAAATCGACTAGTGTTTGCCAGGGACTAGAACCAGGTGAATGAGAAGTGATTCCTAACAGATTTCTTCTGGAAGTGCTGGAAATATGCTGGAATTTGATATTGGTGGTGGCTCTCCAACATTATGGATGCACTAAAAACACTGAATTGTACACTTCACAATGGTGAATTCTATCTCAATGTGTAAACAATGAAACAATGCAGATGGAACATGGTGAAGCAGCTATTTTCAAGTGCTGAAGAAATTATTGCCAACCCAGAAGTCTGCATCAAGCAACATATCTTTCCATATTGACTCTGTATACATACAAAAGTCAAAGAATTAGCCACTGGAAGAGCTCTGCCTGCGGTAAGAGAAATGTCAAAGCTAATCCTTCAGGCAGGAGAAAATCTGAGTGAAGCAAAGGAATGAAGCACAGTGGAGTTGGTGACCACATTGGTAAGTGTGTAAAGTGTCTCTTAGTAGGTAAATGTCCTTGATAGATGGTTGGCTGGTTAAACAAAAGTGATATTGCTTAAGTAAAATATATCATAGCAAAAAAATAAATGAATAGGAAAAATGGAATCATGCCTTTGCTACTGTAAAGTCATTTATTTTTAAAGATTTTATTTATTCATTTGTCAGAGAGAGAGAGAGAGCATGAGCAGAGGGAAAAGCAGACTCCCCACTGAGCAGGGAACCCAATGTGGGACTCGATCCCAGGACCCTGAGATCATGACCTGAGCTGAAGACAGAGGCTTAACTGACTGAGCCACCCAAGGGTCCCTGCTACTGTAAAGTCCTTATGCCACATCTGAAGTGGCCATCACCTAAGGCAGACTGTGGGAAACTTAAGATGTACATATAAATCCTAAAGCAACCACCAAACTCACAGAAACAAAGGGTTACACTTGATATGTCAAAAAAAGGAGATTAAAATGAATATTAGAAATATTCCAGAAGAAGGTATAAAAAGGTAGAAATGAGAACAAAGATCAGATAGAACAAATAAAAAATAAATGGCAAAAAAGTAGACTCAATCCTAATCATACCAGTAATCACACTAAATGTAAATAAATGGTCTCAGTATCTCAATAAAAAGACAGAGATGATAAGATTGGATAAAAAGGCAAAATCCAATATGTACTGCTTACAGAAAACACACAATGAATATAAAGACTCAAATAGGATAAAAGTAAAATAAAGAAAAGATATCCCATGCTTGCACCAGTCAGAAGAAAGCAAGAGTGACCTTCTACCATCTACCTACCTACCTACTTACCTATCTGTACATGTATATTTATATTTATAAATGTGTACAATTATAAATATGTATATATTCCAGTATTCCAGGAATTTACAAGGATATGGTAACATGGGCAATCTTACACATTGCTGATAGAAATATAATTTAATGTATTTTTCTGGGAGGTACTATGTTTTAAGAAAGCAAAATGCAAATATTTTCTGGCCCACAAATCAAAGAATTGCCAAAGGTTTATTGTCACCTTCTGTAACAACAAATTGGGGAATGGCTAAATAAATGACAGAGCATTTATATAGGAGATTATTGTGCATTTTATATTGTTAATACTTCAAGTATACAAGAAAGTGTCATTTTAATTTAAAAAGTGGAACATCAGATTACAGACTCTCTGTACTTGTATTATAAAAATACCTATAATTAAACTATGTATTCTTTACTCATATTACATTCAGATGTTTAGGGATAATGAGGTTTCTTTATGTTCTCACACTGCCCTGCTTTTCTATCAAGCCCTGTCCCCAGGGGCAGCTGGACACAGGAGAACAATGACCACCAGGATTAGTACAACCTGCGTTCTGGGGTGTGAGCTGTGCTGGCGTCCCTCGTGTTTCTCCCCGTGCTGGTGCTCCCCGCTCCCCTGCACACTCAGCTCTTGTGTGTGACTCTCCTGTCCCACCCCCGTTCTCCACGGTTCTTCAAGTCTGAAACTGGAGGCCAGACACGGGCAGAGCTGCCTTTAGAACCAGGGCCCTGGGGAAGGTTTGGGGACTGAAGACAGTCCATCAAAACTGAAGCCTGCCTCTCTGCCTAGCAGAGTGCCCTGCGTTTACTTGATGGCCTTCTCTAGCCTGAAGGAAGGCGGTCGACCTTGTCTTTGTCCCACAGGCCATGGTGGGGCTGGGGGCTATTCCTCCCCTTCCTTATCCACTCATCCTGGCCATCTACTTGGCTTGCTGTGGGAAGGACAGACCAGGCTTTGTTTCAGTCACGCTCTTCCCGATTCCAGCCTCCCTGTCAAGGTGGACGGCAGACGGGTGATGGGGAGAGGACCAGCTGACTAAGCTGGGGCCCTGGCTGGGAGCTCTTTCAAGTATTACCCTGTTCCCGACGGAAGGAAGACAGAGCAGAATGTGGACAAAACAGTCACGTATTATACAAATGCTTATGTAACACACACAGGTGCACTAATGGGATTTTAGGGGAGGAGGTGAAACGTAATTTAAATTTTCATACTTCTCTTTACTGGTCAAATTTGGCTACATATTTCATTCATAATCATAAAAAATAGATAAATGTCCTCTATTATAATATAAATGCTCCTAGAGGAAGTTAGGCCAATAATTAGGTGAGAAAGTAGAATAGTGATTTCAAGACCGCAGTTTGCTGACTGACTGCACAATCAACTCAGAGAAGGTTGGGGGCAAGTGCTGGGGCAGCGTGGTCCACCGGGCCAGCCGTCTGAGGCCGGGGACACGTGGGGCTCGGGAGTCTGGATGGTGGTGGGACAGGCTGGGGACGGCTGTGGAGAGACGGCCTCTGGGGAGGTTCTGCCTGGCCCGGTGCTAACAGTGGGAGACACTTCTCAGTCTTAGAGGCATGGCTCTGATCCATGTGACTCTAACTTGACTGGAAAGACAATTTACACGTAGGACACATTTGGGAAAAATTACAAAAGCTCATAACAAGCAGTGCAAAGTATGATGTTTTAACTAAACACACAGTTCAAACCGAATGCAAATAGCATTGCTTTTGCAAAGTTCCCAGTTCCAGGAACACCAAGAAGGCAGATGTCTTACTCTGGACTTCCTTTTAAGGTGTTTTCAAAGCTTGCACACGATTTAGTGTGATCCATTAACTGAGAAAACATTTTTCAAGACAAGGGTCATTGCTCTTGATCTTCAAAGTTCAGAAGAAACGTGGCAGCTATTGAAACCCATTTGAGGGGAATAATGAGCAACGAGAGAAGACAAAAATCTGTCTTCTTTCCTTGCCCTCAGCAATTCTTGAGTTTGTAGGACCCGTCACGAGTTAAATTTAAATCCCTTTAGGACATGGGCGGCCTCGCAGGAAAAAGACCTGCCATTCAGGGAAAAAGTGACATGCGGTTTTTGTTAACCTATTATGCATCTCCTCGGATACTTAAAGGTCAAAACCCGAGGCAGCAGTGGGATTGAGCTCTCCCCTGCCCTGCAGAGGCCACGCCAAGTCAGCACGGATCGGAAGCCACGTCCGGGACCGGGCAGCTGGTAATGAGAGGCGCCCTTGCCAGTCCAGTGCCCAGCGGCCTCATCCAGCACATGTATTGGGAAATATGCCTCTGCTGGAGGGATGTGTCACGGAGTTTTCTCGGGAATGATGGGAAAGGCGGGACCATTCCCTCCTTGGATGCTCGTGGCACGGCCTGCAGGGAATCCAAGCGCTGTCCACCGGGAAATGGCTCATCTGCCAGGAGGCTAAGCCAGGAGAGCCTGAAATCCCTGACGGCTCCCTCGGAGCCCCCGTGGTCTCTCGCCATCGGGCTCCCAGCTTCGGCTCCTCCTTCAGAAAGGTGCAGAAACAGTGCACGAAGGCATCTTGAACTTGACAACCAAGCTACCCAAACACCCAGTGCACAAATGAGGTTGGCCTTGCATTGAATTTGTGCACACGTTTGGCCTCAGAAACAGGTAAATGCTTTTGTTGTAAGTGTTGGAAGCACATTATGGACCCAGCAGTCATGGGTGGGCACTGGAGGCCAGGCGGTGCTGGGCGCGAGAGGCGCCACCGGGCCCACGGTGCGTAGGTGACTCCCGCAGTCGAGCTTCTGGATGTCTGCGCCGTTTCGTCGCTCTTAACATCCACCAAGATATTTCCCATGTTTATTTGGTTCCCGAAAACTTTTGATATTATGTGTGTTTAGACTTTAAAAATTACTTAATACTACTTCATATTTAGTTGGAATAAATGATCCAGGGAGGAAGTTCTTGATCAGACAAAACATGTTAACACACAACATTTTCACACATGGTTTCCACACCCTTTCCGAAAACTGGATACATGATTTACCAATATGAAGGGGAAAGTTTTTGTGTTTTTTTTTCCTTTTGGATTTGAATCTACTTAAGATGATGTGATTTCTAAGATGAAAATGAGACTCAGATCCTTTTGTTAACACCGCTCCTGGAGGAGGGGCCCCGAAAGTCTAGACTGACTTCTTAGATGTGGGACAGTCCTGACACAACAGTGGTGATGAGCCAAGCGCAGAGGCCTCGAAACACATGGACTGCGTTTTGTGTGCAAGCAGGGGCTCCCTCAGGGGAGAGGCTCCCAGGGTCGGAACACAACATGGTCAGGGCGGGGCTGAAAGATGCTGCGAGATGCGGTTCCTGGGCTCCCCGTGCACAGGCAGAGGGGCCTCTCTGGAAATGTGTTTCTAACACACGTGGAAGTTGTGATTTTAAGAATAGAACGTTAGCACATCTGAAAAAAAGAAAAGTTTGGGAGGATTTAGAGCCGAAGATACAAGAGGTCAGGAGCAAATCCAAACTGCCGAGGACGGTGGCGGAGGCGCGTCCCTCCTCGGCTGCCACAGGTGGGGAGGCTGTACCCACGTGTTTCTTGATGAGAGAGGGTGCAAGTTCACGCTATTTCATCCATCTGTGAGCTCCTGAACCCCCAGAACTCCTCACTGGTGCAGGTCATTGGTCGTGGACGTGTGTCCGAGGAATGCCTGCCTTGAGCTCTGAGGACGAGTAGCTGCTGGGCGCTCAGCGGGACAGAGCACTGCCTGCAACTTCTTCAAAAGATGGATTAAATACACCAACCACAGGTGGTTTGTGTTTGTTTGTTTTTTTTTTTTTCTTAGAAATGCTTTTTTTAATAAAATAACTACTTAAGTAGACACATGTCTAGCTACAAACACTGCTCCCAGGAGATGCACACTCTGCCTTCTGACCGACCGCAGACGCCTGGGGCTGAGCCCGTCACGGCTTTATCGGGGTTTGGAGGCCCCGGTGCCCTTAGTGAGGCAGTGGCTGGAAGGCCGATCTTAATTCTTAAAACACAAAACTCATGGTTTCCGGTTTTAAGGTAGGTTTCCTAACTGGAGCTGACAGAAAGAATAAGAGTCCGGTTCAAACAGAACCTGCGGGGGCCTGAGCGTAGGCAAGCACGTGCCTGGGGCCGAGCTTGGGCTGTGCGCTCTGCGGCGTGGAGGTACGCCGTGAAACAGAAAAGGCTTGCTTCCCAGGCCAGGACAGGCTGCTTCTGGGACTGCCGATCTCAGTTTGAGACACGTGCCTTATGTTTTCTGCATCTGCAGGTGGGGTGCTGCGCTGAGGATAAACCAGGCCATACTGGGCTCCGCTCGCTGCAGAAGCCGTCTTTCTAATGGGGCAGAGCGGCTCTGGTCTGGCGCTCCTTACCGGGTTGTAAGGGAAGGGCCAGGACAGCTCATCACGCGCAGGCTGAGGAAAGCACAAGATACCACGCACAGAAGGCTGTGAGAACGGGTTGGTGGCCACACCTAAACGGGAAGAGCAGAGGCCCTTTCAGATGGAGGCCAAAGGACCTCACTGACTCTACATGCTTTTTCAAAGGGAAAAGGCAGCAGTCAAATTGTGCGTAGCCAATCTGGAAACACAGTGAAATAAACTTTAAAAACGTGACAGATGGTAGCGTTTTAGGGACTCTTAGACGTTGCTGGCATGTGTGTTGGGGGTGGAGGGACGCCGAGGCTTTAAGACACCAGCCTGGGTACAGTTGGACAAACTCTTTGCCACATGAGGAGGCTCAGCCTGGAAGGCCCTCAGAGAACTCTCGGCATGCAAGCCGGCCTCTAGTCAGCGGATCCCGGGGTACAGGGCGGCCCCAGCATCTTCTAATGCTCTCACGCAGCCTCAGTGTACTGACTCTGCTCTCCTGACGGCAAACCTCTCACTTCCCAAGTCTGACCCCAGGACCAGTGTCTCTTCCCAGGGTCACCATGTTGGTGGCAGCCCTGGGGCCGTTTCAACTTCTAGAATTTCTAGTGAGCATCAGGTTGGACCCCAAATCAAGAAGAGCAAGACTCACATTGCGTCCCGGCGCATCATGGTTATACAATGTGCAGCAGGGGTTTGGAGAGAGATGACAAGCTGCTCTGTCTTCTCCCGGTGGACCGCGGTCCCCAGAGTGGGGCGTGCCTTCTCGAACTATTCCAGCTTCTGCACCCCACCTTCTCCGTGCACACAACCCTCAAGCTCACAGCAGCCACCTCGGTCACACACGCACATCCCCAGATATGATGGAGGGAGAGGGACAGTTCTCAGAGAAGATCTGATCCATCTTTCTTGCATCCAGAAGCTCTTTCTTCTTTCTTCAATATTTCCTCTTTTATCTGTGGAGCGAAGGCGCGAGGTGCATCAGATGACTGCTGGCTCAGGAGGATTTCCTGATGACGGAGTGGGTGTTCAGTTTGGAAATCTTCTCCGAGAGGCTGTCCTCATCACCCTTTCAGTACCTAGGGACCAGGTCCTTTGGATGCTTATGTCCATTAAGGTTAACGTTGATGTCCTTCACTCTGGGGTGCGCGGGTTAGAGACTCTTTATCCAGGCAGAATTCTGGGCTGGAGCTCAGCAACTCCGTCAGCGATGGTGGGTAACGCTTTACTCTTTGCCCTGGTTTGACCACATTTTTATAATTATAATGACTCTTGTTTATGTGGCAAAAGCCCAGGGAGTGCTGTTTTCCCATCATACTTTTAATGTAAAATAAGAGGAAGAATATCCCATAGTCAGAAACAAATAGATTATGTCCTAAAATCTGGTACCCATTGAGTTTCTAAAAGGGAAATGTGGGTAGAAAAAAACATTTTATGCTGAAAGCTATTTACCTCTGACCTTGTGATTGTATTTATATGTTCATTCTATTCCAAAAAGAATTTAGACCACGTTCCTGATATTACCAGCTGAACTCATCCAGAAAAGGAACCCTATAGTTCATGGCGTTATCTGACGACAAACGGTTAATGGGTTCATGGGGCTCTGAGAATGTCTTGCAGGTGTGGTGATATGTGGGCAGCTAGGTTTGGTCAGACAAATATGGGACTCTCTAGAACCTTAAGAGATGTGTCTTCACAACACCCATGGCTAGAAATGTGCTGGAATCATTGTCAGTTTAGATGATGAAGGTAGATACCACCGCGAGAACACCGGGAAGTGGTAGAATACTGAGCAGCTTGGCTATTTTTCTGATACTTTGTGCATTCTTACTCGGCTACTCGCCTGCCTGCTTTGTCAACTCGCTAACATTAGGGTCTCCTTCCCCACCTCTGAGGAGCATATCATGCACCACTGTCATGATGGCTTATGGACAATCATCTTGAGAGCCAGTCTTTATGGGAATAATTTTCAGTTTTCTGGGAGCACAAACTCCTGAAAGATTAGATAGTTGGGAAGCTCCCAGTGTCTGGCCAGCAGTGGGTAAGAGGCCCGTGATCTGAGCAAGCTTTGCCATGTGTGGGTATGTGGGTGTGTTCTCCCATGAAACAAAGCCCTAAAACACCTTTCCTTGAAGATGGCAGAACTTGGGCTGACAACCCCAGTGGACGTCCCTTTGCAGAATAGGATCAAGCCCAGACCAGAAAACACCTTTTTATCCAAGATCTTGCTATCTGAAGTGCAGAGGGGCCCCAGCGTTGTTAGCAGCTCCTGGGAGTGTTAGATGCAGAGTCTGTGCACCTGCTCCCTACTACTTACTGGGAATCTGTATTCACGGGAGAAGCACCAGGATTCTTCACCATGTTGACCCATGAAACCCCTCAAAAATGACGGAGTTGAAGGTGCCTCCTGAGCACCAGTGTTTTATCCAGAAAGATGCTCAGTTCCACACCCCCAGGAAGAAGGCAAAACTGAAATTCAACATTCACATTTAGAGAAGACAATTAAGAAAGATTTCATACAATATGTTCATCTAATTTGGTCCTTAAAGTCTCATTATTCTAAACATAGATCACCCTGTTTGATCATTCCTCTTTTTATTTTTTATTTTTTTTATTTTTTTTTTTAAGATTTTATTTGTTTATTTGAGAGAGAGAGAATGAGAGAGAGAGAGCACATGAGAGGGGAGAGGGTCAGAGGGAGAAGCAGGCTCCTTGCTGAGCAGGGAGCCCGATGTGGGACTCGATCCAGGGACTCCAGGATCATGACCTGAGCCGAAGGCAGTCGCTTAACCAACTGAGCCACCCAGGCGCCCTTGGTCATTCCTTTTAAATCCAGGTCTATGGTTAGAACAAGTGTGAAAACAAAACAAATACAACGTGACACACCAAAATAGTTCTTAACAAGTTAGTAGGTTAACCACGTACAAATTACATGATACACACTTGACCCTCAGACAACATTGAATTGTGAAGGTCCATTTATACGTGGATTTTTTTAGTAAAGTACTGTAAAGGTGCTTTGTCTTCCTTATGACTTTCTTTTTTTTTAAGATTTTATTTATTTATTTGAGAGAGAGTGAGAGAGAATGAAAGAGAGAGAGAGAGAGCACGAGAGGGAGGAGGGTCAGAGGGAGAAGCAGACTCCCGGCTGAGCAGGGAGCCCCATGCGAGGCTCGATCCCGGGACATGGGGATCATGACCTGAGCTGAATGCAGACGCTTAACCGACTGAGCCACCCAGGCGCCCTTGCTTATGACTTTCTGGCTAACATTTTCTTTTCTCTCACTTACTTCATTGCAAGGATACGGTATATAATGCACATAACACACAACATGTGTGCTAATTGACTGTTCATGTTATTGCTGAGGCTTCTGGTCACCAGCAGGGCCATCAGTACTTAAGTTTTGGGGGAGTCAAAGGTTAAACACAGATTTTTGACTGCATGGGGGTCGGTGGGTGCCCCTAACTCTCATGTTGTCCAAGGGTCAACCGTATTATTATAAATCAAATATAAATTGAACCCTGAAGACATGATTTATATGATTATCTGTCTATATTTTTAAAGCATTGATATTTGACCTCAGATATCATAATACTAGCGTGTACATTCTCTTCACATTAAATTTGGGATGAATATCAAGAAATATTTGGCCCAGACAACCATTCCAAATACTGGATGTGATCCAAATCTCTGAATTTCTAGGGCCTGAAAATGTGGAAAATTAGAAATCTTGAGTCTGTTTCGTAAGCTTTCTAGTAGTTTCTGTTTCTAGTTAAGATATGAATAACAAGAGGCTAGACCCGTGACATCCGCGGGCTTCCAGTCTGCTCACTGATGGGGCCCAGCCTGCAAGGACAGATGGAAATATAAGCTAACTGGTGCATTTAGAATGTTTGAAGGCAGCTCCTTCCAGACCACTAGGTTTTACTTTGCTGGTGGAACACACGAGACCCACAGGGACGCTGGTGTTTCCGAGTGGACTGTTACTCCGAGAGTGCCTTCCACTTCTATCCTGGATGTATTAACAGGATTTCGGCCAGCTACAGGCAAGATATCTGTCTCGGAGCCACCGGTGGGACCAAAACACTCTTCTAGGCATTTCTGATCAAACCATCAGCGTGCTCCTGGCCTGACCCCCACCTGACCACCCCTGCTTTGCCTGGGTCAGTCCACACCGTGGCCCCAGGAATGCCCTGATGGCAGAGGCGCTCAGAGCCGTCCGTCTGCGTGGGGAAGTTTGAGTGAGAAAGTCGGCAGAAAGCAGCATGGGGGGCGGCTCCCAGAAGCAGCGAGCAGAGACCACTTGGTGGTGGACACAGAGGCATCACACGCAAGGTCGACATGAGCGTCAGCCGGGCATAGCAAGGGAGCACAGACAGAAGGAGGTGTGTGACCGTACGGCGTGTGGTACTAGACTGGGACACGAGTGGCTGGCCCACGGTGGCTGGAGGAATACCGCACACCCCGTCCCGCTTCGTCCCCGCGTCTGCCAAGTAGTACTGAATAGCTGCCATGTGCAAGCACAGTGCCAAGACAACAGTTGGGTGCAGTAATCTGGGTGGGACATGACCCCGGAAAGTACAGATAAAGCAGCAAGGAAAAGCGGGAAACGTGCCACATCGGGAACCAGTTAGCAGCGCAGCCCCACCCTCTGTTTCTTCAAGTGCTCTGGCTTCATCTTTTTATGGGACTAGTAGAAGATAGGTAGCTTTTGCTAGCTATCATTTAAACATGAGGATTCACGGGGACTACTTACAGTTCTACTGCGATGGGATTCACATATATAATTACCCCTTTAAGGTCGACGATTTACAGGTTTCCAGTCCATTCACAGAGTCGTATGACCGTCACCACCACAATCAACTTGAGAGCATTGCATCACTCCAGAAGGAAGCCCTGCATAGTTTAGCCATCATCTCTGTCCCCTGCGCCCCCACACCTCCACAGAAATAGGAATCACCTGCACTGGAACCCTCCAGAACAATGCTGGGGACAAGTGAGGTCACAGGCATGCTTGTCTCACTTCTGGTCCTAGAGGGAAGCACCCAGACTTCCACGATCACGTGTGCTGTTAGCTGTGGGCGTTTGGGTGTCCTTTATGAGGCTGAGGATGTGCCCTTCCATCCCCAGGCTTTTTAGTGTGTGTGTGTGTGTGTGTGTGTGTTTAATTATGATAGAGTGTTGGATTTTATCAAATGCTTTTTCTGCATCTATCTAAATGATCATGTGGGTTTTGTTTCTTGTTCTATTGGTGTATGTTAATTTTTTTTTTGGATGTTGGATGAAGTTTACATTCCTAGAATAGATTCCACTTGGTTGCAGCACATAATTCTTTATATATGTTGCCAGATGCGGTTTCCTAATACCCATCTTGTGATCTGTATTCATAAGAGATGTTATTTGTAGTCTTCTTTTGCTGTGATGTCTTTGTCTGGCTTTGATATCAGGGTAATGTTGCCTTAAGGAGTGTTCTTCCTCTAATTTCTGGGACGAGTTTGTGAAGAAGGGGTATTAATTCTTGTTTAAATGTTTGATAGAATTCAGCAGGGAAGCCATCTGGGCCTGAGCTTTTCTGTGTGGGTAATTCTTAAAATTATTATTACTGTTTTAATCTCTTTGCTTGTAATAGGATTATGCAGATTTTCTATTTCTTCTTGGATAAATTTTTTTAGTTTATATCTCTATAGGTGTTTGGCATTTCATCTATATTGTGTAATTTGTTTGTGTCACATAGTATCCCTTTGTTACTCTTTTTATTTATACAAGGTGGCTCGATATGTTTCCCTTTTGTTCATGATTTTAGCAATTTAAGTCTTTTTTTTTCTTGGTCAGTCTAGCTGCAGGTTTTTCGATTTTATTGATTTCTTCAAAGAACAAACTTGGTTTCACTGATTTTTCTCTATTGTTTTTCTATTCTCCGTTTCATTTATTTCCACCCTAATTTTTGTTATTTTCTTTCTCGGCATGTTTTAGGTTTAGTTTGCTCTACTTTGCTCAGTCTTATGGTGGAAGATTAGGTTATTGATTTGAGATCTTCCTTCTTTTCTAATAGAGACTACAAATTTCCTTTTGTGTGCAGCTTTAGTTGAGTCTGGTAAGTTTTATTATGTTGGATCTTCATTTTAATTTATTTTAAAATTTCCTTTGCGATTTTTTTTATTTGATCCATTGCTTAATTAGGAGTATATTTTAGGGGCACCTGGGTGGTAACCTCAGTTAAGCATCTGACTCTTGATTTCTGCTCAGGTCATGATCTCTGGTCATGAGATCGAGCCCTGTGTCAGTCTCCACACTCAGCAGGGAGTCTGCTTGAGGATTCTCTCTCCCTCTCCCTCTGTACTCCTTACCCCCCTAAAAAAATGTGTTATTTAATTTCCACATATTTGTCAATTTCCAAATTTTCTTTTTATTAATTTATAATATAATTCCATTTCTTGTTGCAGACCATACTTTGTATGATTTCAACCCTTTTAAACTTATCGAGGCTTGTTAAAAGGAAAAAAATTCTGTTTCTCTCTACTCACATCAACACTTCTGACACAAATTAGTTTTTTTTTACCCTAAGCAATTCTCCGATTCTGGGGGAGACACTAATGGGGTGTCCTACAATTTAAGTCAGTTCTGACACTAACTGCATGGAGTTCACAGACCCCACTGGTTAGGGGCTCAGTCCCCCAAACCTGCACTGGTTTAAGAAATTAATTGCAATCCCCAGGTTGTCACCCATACTTCCGACTGACTGGCTAGACCGAGAGCCCCACAGTTCTTCTTTGGGCTTGATAATTTTCTAGAACAGCTCACAGAACTCAGGAAAATATTTACTTACATTTAGCAGTTGGTTGTAAAGGATTTACTAAGAATATGGATGACTAGACAGAGCAAGGTGTGGGGAAGGGGCAAGGACCTTCCACGCTGAGCACACCACCCTCCCCGCTCCTCTATGTGTTCCCTAACATGAGCGTCCTCTGAACCCCTTTGTTCTGTTTTTATGGAAGCTTCATTACACAGGCACACTTGATTAAATTGTTGGTCATTGGTGATTAATTGGACATCCGACCCCTCTTCCTTCTCCAAAGGGCAGGGGGTGAAACTGAAAATCCCAACCCTCTAATCATGTGATTGTCTCCCCGGATGACCAGCCGCATCTTTAGGGGTTTTCCAAAAGTCACCTCATTAACATAAACTCAGATGTGATTGAAAGGGGCTTTTCTGAGTAACAAAAGATGCTGCTTTCACATTTTTTGCTTAGGAGCTATTCAAGAGCCAGGGATAAAACTCAAATATTATAAGAAAATATGCTCAGATCACTCTTGTCACTTAGGAAATTACAAGGATTTTAGAAGCTCTGAGCCAGAAACTGGGGACAAAGACCAAATCAATATTTCTTATTCTATCCCAACATTGCACCTGTTCTCTGGGCTAGCATGTGGTCTCCCATGGAGCGTGTCACTTGGGAACAATGTGGTGCCTGCTATTGGGGGGCCAATAGTGTTTTGTAGACATCTGTCGGCTCTAGTTGGCTTACAGTGTTGCTTAAGGTTTCTGTTTCCTGCATCTTCTGCCTTGTAGTTCTGTCCGTCTTGAAAGTGAAGCACTGAAGTTTCCAACCCTTCCTGTTCAATTGTCTCTTTCTGGCTTCGGCTTTGTCAGTTTTTGCTTCGGGTGTTTTAGAGCAATACTGTGGGTGCTTTATTAGTCTCCTAGGTTCCTATGACAAATTAAGTATCCTTAGCGCCTTGAAGCAACGTGAGTTTACTTAGCTTTGTGGGTCAGAAGTCCTAAAATTAGAGCCTCAGCAGGGCTGCATTTCCCCTGGAAGTCCAAGGTGAGAATTCATCTTGCTGCTTTTCCTAGTGCCCAGACACTGTCTGCACGGGGTCTGTTCCTGACGGGAACGCTGGACATCGGTCAGCCTTCCCAGAGGCAAGAAGAGAACTACAAGAGAAAACCAGTCCATACCTTCTCTAACTTTCTTGGAAATATCCTCAGGCAAATACCCAAGTCCATCACCTCCAAGCCCGCTTCCCATTGGACTGGCAAACTCAGTTCAGCTCTGATTTCTGTCCTATCTTACAAGGCATTCCTTTCTTCCAGTTTCCAACAACATGCTCCTCATTTCCTTATAAGCCATGCTTTGAATGTCCATATGTCCAACATGGTCTGTTAATGAAGATTTCGGTTATTCTGTAGCATGTTATGGTTTCCTCTACTACACTTCCCACTTGCAAGCCCTCACCAGCAGAGCCTTTAACTTCCATCCTTCCACAAACAGCCTACTACAAGCAATGTAGGCTTTTTCTATAATATTCCATAAAGATGTCCCATCCTCTGCCCACTTCCCAACTTCAAAGCCACATCATCATTTTCCAGTATTTCTTACAGGAATGCCCCATGTCTGGTATCAAATTTGTACTAGTTCTCAGTTGCTGCTGTAACAAATTACCACAAACTCTGTTTTAAAACAATACAAATTTATTATCTTACAGTCACTGAGATCCTAAGTCCTAAAATGAAGTTGTGGACAAGCTTGTGTTTTCTGCAGACTCTAGGGGAGAATCAGTTTTGTTGCATTTTCTAGTTTCTAGAAGACACCTGCGCTCCTGGCCTCATGGCATCCACGTGCATCTTCAAATCCAGAGGCATGACCCCCTTCCTTTTTTTTTTTTTAACTCTCAACTATAAAGTTTATTCAGAACTTTAAAATTAACATAGGTGATGTGGGTTCTTTATTTCAGAAGAGATTTCTCTACATGTTACTCTTTCAAACCTCACTTTTAATTGTACTTATTTTATTTTTTATTTCAAGTCTTTATTTAAATTCCAGTTAGTTACCATGTAGTATAATATTGGTTTCAGGAGTAGAATTCAGTGATTCATCACTTACACACCCAGTGCTCATCACAAGTGCCCTCCTTAATGCCCATCACCCATCTAGCCCAACCCCTCACCCACCTCCCCTCCAGCAATCCTCAGTTTATTCTTGATCATTAAGAGTCTGTATTTATGGTTTGCCTCTGTCTTTTTTCCCCTATGTTCACTTGTTTTGTTTCTTAAATTCCACATATGAGTGAGATCATTTGGTATTTGTCTTTCTCTGACTGATTTATTTCGCTCAGCATCATACCCTATAGTTCCATCCACGTCGTTACAAATGGCATGCCCCCTTCCAATCTCTCTCCCTGCTTCTGAATCTCCTGCCTCTTACTTATGACGATCCTTGAGACTGCATTGGATCCACCTGGGTAATGTGATGGGCCTCTATCCTCAGATCCCTAAATAAGTCACTCCTGCACAACCTCCTTGCTGCATCAGCTGTAGCATTTCCAAGCTGTGGAGGTTAGTCTGTGGATATCTTCATCAGGCCAAAAGTTTGCCACGGGTGCATATGTCTGCTATTGTCAGAGCTTGCTGGTGGGATAACACTTTTATCACTACAACATGTCTCTTTTACCTCTAGCAACTTTTCGTTTATTTGTGTTGCAGTCCATTTTGTCCGATATTAATAAACCACCCTTGCTCCATTAAGGTCACTTTTTTTCTATTCTTTTAGTTAAATCTTTTTGTACCTTTGAAATCAAAGTGTGTCTTCCTGTAGATATCATGTACTTGGATCTTGTTTTCTTTATCCAGTCTGACAATCCTTGCTTTTGATTGGATTGTTTAATTCAATCACATTTAATGTTACTGTTGATATGCTTGGATTTATGTCTGCCATTTTACTTTTGTTTTCTTTCTGTCTCATAGTTTTTTTTTGTGGTTGTTACTTTATTCCTCTACTAGTTTTGCTTGCTTTGAGTGAAACTTTTCTCTTGT
Organism: Mirounga leonina; assembly: GCF_011800145.1. Lineage (NCBI taxonomy): Eukaryota > Metazoa > Chordata > Mammalia > Carnivora > Phocidae > Mirounga > Mirounga leonina. The sequence continues at coordinate 10,379,946 of NW_023270816.1, forward strand.
AACATTTAATTCCTTTGATGGTTTTTCACTATATTTCTTGACTATTTTCTTAGTGATTGCTCTGGAGCTGACCACATAGGCTTAACTTATCAGAATCAAATTCAGATCTACACTAACTTAATGGGAAGAAGAAATAAAAACATTGTTCATATGTAGCCCTATTTTCTTTCCCTTCTCTTATGCTATCATTGTTACACATATTACATTTACATATTATAAGCCCAATGATACATTGCTATAATTATCCCTTTATGTAATGTTATATCATTTATGGAAGCTGGGAGAAGAGAGCAAGTATATATTTACAGGGTTAGCTACTTGTTATTTATTTATTTATCCTCTTCATTTGTTCTGATGGATACAAGTCATCCTTTGGTGTCATTTCCTTACTCCTTACTTACATCTTTGTTCCCACCCATGTCCTTTGTGTTTATGGTCAAATAAATTACATTCTTATATGCTGCAGGGCCAAGACTGTTTATATCTTCTATCTATCTATCTATCTATCTATCTATCTATCTATCTATCTATACTGTTTTATACAACTGAAATTTAAATCAGATAAGAGAACAAGGAAGAAGAAATATGCATTTGTATTATCTTTTACATTTACATAATTCCCTTAACTGGTACATGTGCGTGCTTGCATGTGTGTGTGTGTGTGTGTGTGTCTTTCAAATTACTGTGAGAGGTTACTTGCATTCAGATCAAAGGACACTTGTTAGGTGGTTCTGCTAGCAAGAATTCTCTCAGTTTTTGTTTTTCTATGAAGGGATGTCTTTATTTCTCCTTCAGTTTCAAAAGATAAATTTGCTGGATATAAGATTTGGGGTTAAAATATTTTTCTTTCCTTCAGCACTTTGAATATATCATCTGACTGGCTTCTGGACTTCATAGTTTCTCATGAGAAGTCAGTCAACCTTATTTGGCATCCCTTGCACATAATGACTCACTTTTCTCTTTCTGATTCTGTCTTGGTTCTCAATTATTTAACCGTGATGTGCCTGGGTGAAGCTCTTTTTGTAGTGCATTTACTTTATTTTGCATTTCTTGAGCTTCTTAGATGCTTAGGTCAGTATTTTTCATCAATGTTAGAAGGTTTCCAACATGATGTCTTCATATTTCTTTTGGCTCCTCTTCTTCCGTGTGTTGGTGTATGTGGCCTGCTCCTCCTTGGGGTCCGTAGCCCGTGGCTGGGAGCTGGGAAGAGGGACCCTATCTTTTGGCCACAGCCACCAGAATGACATTTCCATCACGCTGAGCACACAGGAGCAAGATGTGGCTGACGTATTATGGAATCGCACTGTTTCTACGGGGGTCTAGCAGAGTCCTTAAGTAAGCATTTTCACATTTGCTGTGTGCCTTTGAGGGTATTTCCAGAGACTATGAATAGTTATTTTTAAAACAATTTTCAACAGTTATGGCTATTTCTCATGGAGCTCCTTGTGCTACCATCAGAAGCAGAATCCTCACCCTCTGTCATTCCAGCACTTGGTAACAAGAACATACTCTGACTTGGGGATGTCTCCTCCCATACCCGGCACTGAGGCTGAACATGCTGGGCGCATTCCCATATCTTCATCTTGTTCCCCCCCGTCAGCTCAGGCACTGATCCCTTCTCTCTCGGATCCTTTCAAAACCTCCTGAGGGACCACTGTCTACGGTCCCACTAAACCCCCTCTGCCCCCACCCTGCCACAGAAACCTTTAATCCGCTTAAAACTCCACAAAGTTCCCAACTTCCCTCAGATAAAATCTAAGTCCTTTCCAATCTCGTACAGGTCTGTCTACCACATCTGTGAGGTTCCTGTTCAGTCGTCTGTCTGGACCCAGAATGTTTGCTTTCGCTTCAATATCTGTGCACACGTCTCCTCTACCTGCAACAACCTTCTCACACTTCTCCGTCTGAAAAATTCCTCTTTGATTCATTAGAAGTAGCTCAGGGTTCCCTTTGGTAGGAAGGTGAAGGATGGTTAATTGTATGCCTCGTGTACATGCTTTTTCGCAGCTTTGGGGTATTTGTTTTCTTATCTTTCCTCTGTGTTAGAACGTGAACTCTTTGACGTCGGAAGCCCGGCCTTCCCTCTGTACCCTTAGCGGCATCCACAGTTCGCAACGCACGGGAGGAGGATAATGAATACGTGTAATGAATTTAAAAAATAATTGGCCGTGATGTTATACCCATTTTCAGGAAGCTTGCAGTTTAACAGGGGTTTTAGTGTGCAAGCCATTTTACGTCGGTGTGGTGAACATGATGATAATCTTATAAACAAATTCACATGGAAGCACAGGAGGAGAAGGAGCCAGAGGACGACAAGGTTTATTTGAAAGGGTGGTGGGATTTCCATGGGTGGATGACGGTGGGGACAGAACCTCTCAGGAAGGAGCTCAGTGCAGATGGAGGCGAAGGCTCCTTGTGGACGTTTGGGACATGGTGGCCATTCTGATGAGATTCAGGCTGGAATATACACAGGCAGGGCTTGGAGACGTGGCCCTAAAGCAATTTCAGGCCAGAATCTGAAGAACACTTGGTGTCATTTTAAGGAACATAGCTCCTTATTTTGTAGGTATGCATATTTGTACGCTGCTTCTGTTTGCAGACTGGGTCTAAGAGCGTTGACTTGCCAAACGGTAATGACCACGAAGGCATCAACATGAGACTCATGCTCTGTGTCCGAGCAGGAGCGTGCACGCGGCTAGACCACGTCAGGGGCGGACACAGGATCTCATTGTTCCGGGTGACCGGACAGTTTTGGCGCATTTTTTGGGTCATGTCTGCAAACACAAACGTGGCCCAAAGGCAGTGCTCGTGGGAAACACCAGGACAGGTTATGGAACGAGGACATCTGAATATAAAGATGTCCAAACTGACACCTACATCAACACAAATCTTGCACTATATTTAAAGTTACTGTTTCTTTAGCTTAAAGAATATAAAAATGGTCCACAAACAATGCGTATTGAAATATTTTCGAACTCTGAGTTTGGTTTCGGGCTGTCTTTTTAGGGGTGGGTAATGATTGTAATAGAACGTAACTGGGTCCTGGAGTAATTTCGGAAGTCAGTAATGGGAGCGTTCACACAGGATGCCCCGTAGCAGCCCCTCCCGCCCTTTCTAGAGGCCGCTGGGCGCACCGCGACTGTTTGAAAGGCCCTGAGAAGCTGGGTGTTCAACAAATACAAGTTCAATGGAGGGCAGTAGAAAATGTGATTCTCCCACATGAAATGCTTCCGTTGGAACACAAACAAAGATGGCAGGAATGAGACCCTCCCAGAATCTGGTGAAGATGAAGCGATAGAGAGCTGGCCTGGGATGAAGCGTTGAGGGGGCGTGCCTTCCGGTGCATCTTTCTTCGCGCTGGCTCTGTGGCCTGCTTCTGGGGACTGGCGCCAACCCGCTCTAGGCACTGATTGTGCAGAGATGCACCTGTCTGGGCCTGTGAGCCTGGGACAGCACTCTCTCACCTGGCCCGGCAGCCCCACCTGGATGAGCGCTGCTTCCCACGTCGGGTCTGACAGCACCAGCCGGAGCGAGTTGTGATCATGTCCATGCAGGGTGCTCCCCTGGACTCCAGGTTTTCCAAACGGGTATCTGGGCTTCGTCAGGGTCCTGTAGGCAAGAACATGAAAATAATTATTACAGTGGGCAGACAGAGGTTTAACGCTCAGGCCAAGTTTATGGAAAATATCCCATGGGAATAGCACAGGTCTTGTAGAGTTCCCACTGGATTCAGTGCTGCATGTGCCGGAAACCACACACACACACACACACACACACACGCATGCACACTCCTGCACACGCACACATGCACACATGAGCATGTTGATTACACAGTGCCCAGCCCGGGTGCCTCCTGGGAAACATGGAGCCAGGTAGAGGAATGGGGAGGAGGGGACATTGGGGCACCACCAAGCACTTCTCTCCGTACAGGTGACATTTGAGCAGAAATGTGAAGGACACAGGACAGCAGACCACGCAGAGATATGGCAAGAGCTTCCCCGTGGAGGGAACAGCAAGCACAAAATCCCTGAGGCAGGAGTTGAACAAACAGCAAGGAGCCGGCTGGTGTGGCTGGGGGATGCAGAAGGGGAGGAGGGGCCGCTGGGAGGCTGATGGTGTGGCGTCCGGAGGCCACGGGAGGCCCCAGCCTTCGCCTCCATCTGTGACATCGAACCCGCCTCCTGTGCTAGGTCCGTGTGGTGTCCTTGACTTCTGCAAACGCATTTCATCCTCAACAACATTTCGAAGGTGGTATTACAGCAGCAAATGAATTACTGAGGACAGCAGAGAGATGAGGCGACTCCACTAGGTCCAGAACGCCAATGCCTGGTGGATCCCAGCTTCAGAATCGGCGCCCCATGACTTCAGTCCGCGCGTGTATGCGTCACGCCACAGAACGGGCAGATGCAACAGACAGACGCTCAGCGCTCCCTCGCCACGCCTCGGGCTCTGAGCTGCTCTCAGTCTGCAAATGATCTGATACTGATGATTACAACATGCATCCACCACGTAGGTTGTATTTCTTGTTTCGCCTCAAATGCGGTGCATGCATTTTATGTGGAAGCTTTTGTAACGGCCGCATCGGACAGTCGCGCACGTTTATACCGGCTGAGTGGCTAGAGCGACTCTTTAAAGGGGAAGGTAGCGTCTGTGCCTTGAAGTGGACGTGGTTGCACGCACCCATTCACGCGTGGACGGTCGTACGACACAACACAAAGGGGATCAAGAGTGGAGCCTGAACAGAAGGTCTGCAAACTAATACTAATGGCTCTGAAAATAAAATGGCTCTTTTGTATGATTCTCTAAACTCTAAAAATGCGAAGTCAATGAACAGTTATGAAATGATGAAGAGTTTGTAAAGTGCTAAATAAGTACCAACTATAGTTAATGTATCTTGGGTTACAGCTTCACAGCAGGTGTTTTTAATAGTGATGAACTGATGTCTTAAAACTCAGTTCTCCAAACAAAGAGGACGGCATGGGGTTGTGAAGGGGAGAAGAGTCTCCATTAACGATCTTGTCTTCAGAGTCTAACGTTCTCTCCCACTTGCCCCGTCATCATCAGCACGACCGCCAGCAAGTTTACGATCAGAATCTTCAGAGCTGACTGGTCACCTTCCCGGCCAGGAGTCCGAACGGCTCATCCCGCCCGACCTCCTTCCCCAGGCTCTCCATCCGTGGGTGGCCTGGCTTGTCTGCCGGCTTTACGTGCTGCTGCCTGTGTTGCCCATGCCCTGTGGGGACCCTTCCCCTCGAGTGCGGGTTGTGCCCGGTGCTCTGCTCCTCTGAACAGAGTATGGCGAGGGGGTGATTGCCACTTCCAGGATGAGCTCACAAGACGGCCGCCTTGCTTGCTACAGCTCGTCTCCTCGCCCACTCTGGTAGAAACAGATGCCTTTGTGGGACTGTCCTGTGGAGCGGACGTAGGCGGGGAATCGATGGCAGGTTCGGGCCAGTTGTCCTGGAAGAGCTGCATCCTGCCAGCCATCACACGAGTGAGCTTGGAATCAGACCTTCCCCATCACACCTTCCAAAGTGACCACATCCCCAGCCAGCGTTTGGGGTAAAGCCTCTGAGAAACGCCAAACCAGACGGCTGGACGCAGCCACGCCCAGGGTCCTGACCCACAGGAGGGGTCAGATCCTAAAAGCCTCTATGTTTCGGGTTATTTTTTAATGCAGCAATTTATATGCCATCTTGATGTCTACACCTCAGCTTCACAGGGACCCTCCTTCCTTCTCCATGAGGACTGACTTCACCGACTTCCCAGCTCCTGGCAGATTCTCCCATATGTCCTTTCTCTGCGGGTCACATTTGCTGTTTTAATTCCATGTTTATCAGGATTCTATCATTTTATCCGTGTGCGTGTTCGCTTACTCATTGCTTGTCTCCACTTTATTCTTCACTGTGAGGTCAGTGTCGACCAAACGTACGCGTTCAGGAAGTGTTAACTGAGAACGCAGAGAATGAATGGAAGTGTCACAGACTTAAATCTTTTCTGAGACAGTAGATTATTGAGAGGAATATATATATTTTTAATACTACGTATGCCAGGCGGGATCACAAGAAAATTTTGACGAGCAGGCAAGGGTCAGGTTGAAGACACAGGTCCCGGACGGCGTGGACACGCTGCCGAGAAGCGACTGCAAGTCCAGGGCTGTCAGTGACGCCCAGAGCAGGCTGCAACCCCCACCATCTGTCAGCCACCGCTCGGGAACTTCACACCTGTGATTTTGTCTTGTTTTATTTTACTCCTCACGATGATCCATTGAGGGAAATACTTTACTCGCTCTTTACATAATTTTCAGTGTCAGACGGTTTCCGTGATTCCCTGGGAGCCATGACAGACCACAAAGTGAAGTCTGAATCCTGGCGTGCCCGACACCAGGCCTCACGCCCACGCACACGTGCTCATCCTCCCGCCGTTGCCGCCGTGTAACTCGACCCACGACCTCCGGTTCTTCACGCTGGTCGCACAGATGAACCACGTGGGAGACTGAAAACTATCCATGCTCGGCTGAGCCCACAGATTCTGCTTTAGGTGGTTTTTATTAGGATTGCCATTTCGAGGGTCTACTTTGCATATCGATCCTAAAAACTTTGGAATTGCAGGGCGAGCTATTTAGTGAGGGATTTAAGTCGTTATGGAAGGAATAGAGATGGTTGGGCTGTTACTGCCCACCAAGCGGGGGATGCTGAGAAGCCGCAGATGCGGCAGGGCGGGGATCCCGGTGACAGATGGCGTGACGCGGCGCTGGACTATGATCTGACGCGTCTGATGGACTCTAATTCTTTCAGCAAACATCCACCCTGTGCCATGATCAGCATTAAGCTCTTCATCAATTAACTTGAAAACTGATAAAACACAGTACCTTTATCAAAACTTGGTAGAATTTTTGGTCCAAAGTTGTAGCAGCTAGGATTCTGTTTTTTAATTTTTTTCTTTCTTTGTACATTTATATCTGTCCTTAAAAATAAAATATTGTACCGGGAAAGGTTTCTCTCTCCTGATTATTAGTTTATTGACGCAATGGTAGACTTCTAGAGACCTGCGCCTCCAGTGACTTTGGTTCTCTCCCGGGGAGGCGTAGGCTCCTCGTGACAGCTCTGTCCCACCCGGCCTGGGGTTTTAGAACAAAGTGAAACCAGCGACAGGATCTCCAGAACGTCAAATTCCAGAATTTAAGTTTCTGTGTGGATTGGTCCTACTCCTAGTTTATGAGCCTTTCCCAGAAGATTGAATGTGGCGAGGCAGGGAGAAAAAGAGCACCACCCATACACCTCCAAGTCTCAAATTGCCCGGAGAAGGAGAGCTCCATCCAAGCCGAGAGGATGAACGGAAGCTGGGGCTGACTGAGGGGTTCGGGTGGCAGGACACAGCCGCCGAGCCGGAGCGTGAGCGGGCCGGCACCCCGGGCCCCACGGCGGCAGCCAGGCAGAGCGCCGTCCTGCTTCCTGCTGGCAGGGACACCTGCTGGCCTTGACCCCGGGAGCTGGTGCTTGCCTTCCCGCAGGACTGGCATCCCGGTCCGAATGCGCTTGCCCTCCCGGAGACGTGGATGCGGCGGCAGAAGCCAGGGCGAGCCGGACAGACAGCCGCCGCTCTGTGCACTCTCTGAGCTCCCGGCGCAAACACATCACCATGACAGGCTTGGCACGTCTCAGCCTGGGTGCCCGCCGCTGTTTCTCTCCACTTTCTTGGAAGAAGCTGGGGGGATTTGGAAGCAGTTTCTGGGCTCCTGCTGTGTGCACAGGGCAGAATAAACACTGTTCTCAAAGAGTCTATTAGGGATAATTAATCATTTTAACCCAAGATGGGTTTTGGAAGGGCTCACATACCTTCACCACAGGAGGAATTTCTAAATACCTAGCGCAGGCACCATATTTTTTTAAAAAACAATTTAACAAGGACTGTTTCTTCAGAAAGCATTTTCTATCTAAATGCACTGATGGCTGGATCTCAAGAAATGATTTAAGTGTTTTTCTAAAAAACAAGGCAGGTATTTTTCAATGCAACTGTTTTCAGGGAGAGCACACTGCTCTTTCTGTGGAATACGTCTTGATACTTACAGAGATTTTAAAAGAAAATATTTGGGCTGTGGTTGAGGAATCAAACAGTCTTAAGTATGTAAATAATGACAGGCTGGAACTCTTTCTAAAAAAATATGTACTAACTGTTAGACCTGGGGCCAGCTTGCGGAGGACGATGTGTCTCAAGAAGGCACCGGCTGGCCGGGTCCTCTTGCACGAGTGGGTGACGGGACCGGCACGGGGGTCGCGGGTCCTGCACGTGGCACGCGGCATGGCTCACAAGAGAGTATCTTCCTGGGTAATTCTGGTGTCATCCCCGGAATTACTGCTGTGGTTTAAGAGTCTTCTTGGAGAGTTGATGACGAGTCAAGACAGTTTATTATCTGGGACGGACAACTCGTTTTCTCCCTGGCGTAGTGGGCAAACTGACTTACCTTATGCGACACGTTACCACTCGCACTGGAATGTCCGGTCCACTCCGGCCTCCCCAGTGCCCACGGCGCCGGCGACTCGTTGCTTCCTTCCGGGCTGGGTGCTTGTCTCGGGAGACTCAGTGGCTGCGATCCCAGGTTATGCTGAGCTCTGGGTTTAGGGGAGGCGGACACGGGGTTTGTAAATCGGAAAGGTCTTCAGGGTCGTTTGCACATTGTGCTTGGCATATGTCCACACGCAGCAGTACAAAAAGCAGATCTATCACACACGGGAGTTGTTGTGACCGGTGGCTTGCACAGGAGTGTCCAGGACGAGCCTATTCGGCGACGTTTGGGGGTCTGCTCACGGCGCGGGATGACTGTCATGGTGGGAACCGGTCTAGTGGTTATGAATCTCAGGCCACAATTCTGTTATGAAGGAAACATAATTTTATGTCTATTTATAGCTTAGTTAATTTTTGAACATCCATTTCGGAGCATTGGAGCTGCAATCGCGTTGTATTGCAGTTGCCCGTGGCCTCCGAGCCTGCTCTCCGGGCCTTCCGCACAAGGTGCCAAGGTGAGGAGCAGCCTGCTTGGCAAGCTATTCAGCCCGTGCCCCTCACGGGTACGCTTCTGCTTCTGCTCCTGGCTCTGAATGAAGACTGGGAGCCTGGGGTTCTGTCTCCAAATCCAACAGTCCGACCTGCAGTCCATCCAGGACTCTGGTCCTGCAGCAGAGTGTGGCCAAGCATGTGAGGCCGGGCTGGCTGGGCTCCGGGCACTTCTTAGGGACACATGTCAGCTTGTAGTTCTCTTGTTTACTCTGGGTTTTCCTTCCTTCCCTATTCTGAGGTACAGAAAAAATTTCTTCTTCGTCTTTTTAAAGATTTATTTATTTATTTTAGAGGTGGGGAGGGGTCACAGGAAAGGGAGAGAATCTCAAGCAGAATCCCTGCTGAGTGCAGAGTTCAAGGCGGGGCTCAATCTCATGACTCTGAGATCATGACCTGAGCCAAAATCAAGAGTCAGATGCTTAAATGACTGAATCACCCAGGAGCCCATTGTTTTTTCTCTAAATCCGGCCTTGTGGATTCAGCTCCACAAATTTCCTCATTATGCTGCTTTAGTAATTCTTGCTTCAAGAAAAGGACATTTCATTGTCCGGCTGTCTGAGGGGAGGAGGGTCACGGGAAACAGAAATTACTGGGGAGAAACCCGTAATAATTAATTTATCGCAGTGTGCTCTCACAGTTGCGTATGTAGATTCGTATCTGGGATGAATAGGAGTAAAGGTTGCCAGCATATGAATACCATCCAAGATATTAGTGTAAGCAGAGCCTCAGAGACTAAGAAATGAGGCAAGAGGCCCAGAAAATAAGACCACCTGCCGGGAACCCAGGCACTGGAACAGCACCTCCAAATTTGGAGGGGCCTCAAACAGCCCGGTTTAAACCTGCTTTGCAAAGTTCTTCATGTCCTCCTGGGTGAAACCAGACCCACTGTTATAGGGAAGAATTAAATCCACTCAACCACCAGGGTTAAAAGGTGGGAATCCTCTTGGACCGTGACAAATGGAGATAATTATGCGAATACAAACAGCACTTTGCCTTGCCTTGATACATCAGTTGGAAGTGTTTTGGAATATATAATTGACCAAATGACTCAATTTTCCACTTCAGCTTCACTTGTAGATAAATTTTAAGATAGGTTTTGAGTTTATATACCAATTCTCCTTGGAGAAGAGAAAAAAGGGAAGCATGGTTTATGAACAGGGCCAATTCCTAGTGACTTTGATTCATATATGGATCTAAGTAGAAAACCATTTATTTTTGTCATGCATTTTTAATGAAGAAACACAATATTTATTCTTTATCTATGTCCGGGAGTCAGCAAACTCTGGTTATGTGCGAGTGCAGATTGAAAACGTTTGCTTCCTATTTCTCACACTAGACTAGGGAGCCAACTGGTACGAAGTACGCATGCAAATTCAGCTCCATGTCCTCTGTGGAGCCCGGTTCCGCAGATGGGTTCAAGAGCGTCATGGAGGCCAGTGCCGGCAGAAACCCGTGGTGCCGTGAAGGGGCAGAGCAAGGACCGCGGTGTTCCTGTCACGGCCAACTCGAGAATGCTAAGAATCTCTGGCATTCGTGCCAGACTTCCCAGAACAAGACTAGCAGCATCTTTTATAAAAATAATTGGGGCTTTCAGGAAAGGTTATTCAAAAATGTTGACAATGATACTCTAGGCTCACCTGTTGCAGGAAATCTCCGAGGAAGCAGGTGTATGCCGGACACAGTGGGAGGGGCCGGGAACTCAGCCGTCAGACGCATCACCCTCCCCAATCTCCCGGTTCTGGAGATGAGGCCAGATCGAGTCAGCACACGAGGCTAGAACACATGGAGCAAAGGCACGCTGACAGAAAAGAGGTGGAGAGTGGGAGAAAAACGATAGACTCTCTTTCTTATCCTGATTCTAAGATTTCATGACTCACATGCCTTTATGCTAATTTTCCTAAAATTAATTCTAACACCGCAGCAACCAGCTCTTCCTGCTAACCTTTATAATTTCCTGGAATGGTCTGCATTTCCAAACCAAAGTCCTGACACAGCAGTCTTCTCTGCCCCCAGCCCCTCCTGCCACAACCCGTGCTCCCCCCGTTCATACCTCTGACATGGGGTGTCCACGGTCCCAGAGGTGGTTGGGAGCGGGCACAGCGGAGACCATAGATGAAATTAACTCTGCCACAGCAAGCACTCTCTGCAGACAGAATGATCCAGTTCAAGTTGAATTTAACTAGCATTTTTTGAGCACTTGTTATGTGGAAGTTGCACATGAACCCGGGGCCTGTCGTCTGGAGAGTGTTGGTGCAGACGATCCGGAAATGCAGGAGGGCCTTAATGGTATCACAGAGGAGACGTCGAAGATACAGAAGATGAGATTAATTCCGCTGGGAAACACTAAGATGAGCAGTTACAGTAAACTGGTGTTATTTACACTGAACAGATGATTTCGGGTGTATCATCTAGGAGCGCCCAGGAATGCAGATGGTACGATGGGACCACACAGCACTAGCATGCGAGGAAAATGTGGTTTCTTGCTTCCTTATTTGCTGTGCTTTTCCTCGTCATCAGTCCTTCCAAGTGTCCCGACAGGGCGTTCCATCCCCCACCTCAAGGACCAGACACATCAGACGCTGTGCTGACTGTCTCGTCACCGGAGCCGCCCTCCCGACGTCCGCCATCCTCCTGCCCCCGTGGAGCGCGGTCTCCCACGGGGCGCCGTCAGCAGGTGCAGAAGCAGAGCCCCGGCGCCTGAGAGCCTGCAGACGGGGGGCGGCACCTGCAGGAAGACCCGACGGGGCCAGCGGGCGCCCCAGACACAGGCAAGGACACCATCTCCACGCTCCTGACATGAGTCCCAACTCGTGTGCAGCCACACGTTCCAAACACGATGACGTTTGTTGCGACATTTACTATTTCTTTCCTGTGAGCACTGTTCTTTCACTGCACTTTCTAGTTTCTCAGCGAGATTTCTAAAGCGACTGTAAGAATGTAGGAAAATTGATGTTGGGTAGGTATTAGGAAGGTTTCCTATCATTCTAAATGGATCTTTCTTGTGTCCAGGTCACTGGAAATGGTGTCTTCTGTAGCAAAACATATGCCAACACCTTTATTTCTCTGGTGATAAAATATTTTTAACTGAATTACTGGTTAAAATGGTGAAGTATGGTTGTTCCCCGTCTAGTCACGTTCAAGAGTTAGGTGTTGCTAAGACATATACTGGTTCCAAATAAAGAGAGTTGCCATATGGAAAGCACAAAGCAAAATCACGTTAATAGGTTAATGTTATACTATTAGTTCTTAATATAACATTAATCATACTAATACACTATTACGATTATAAAATACATTTTATGATACATACAATGATATATTATTAAGACTGAGATTAGTACAGCATACTGGGTATTTGATACGATGTCAGTCTCCTAATAGTCAGCATCACATGTCGTGATGCACATCCCACATGGTAGGAAGCACGTGTCCCGGCATCTCCCGGGAGCAGACAAAAGCCTGCTTCTTGTCCCCAGTGGCAAGAGGAGCGGCCAGATTGCTCACACGAGAAGGTGCCTTGTGGCCAGAGCCTGAGGTAACAGGACTTTTCTGCTTCCAATGATATCCAGCCTCTGGCAGTCTGCCTGGAACCATAAATATTGAATTTCAGAAGTCTCTTTCAAAATCTGCGCATCTTCAGACGCTGAGTCCCAAAACCTCCCACGGAACCCTCAAGTGCCCGGGAGCCGCGCTCTGGGCTGGGGATGAGCCTACCTCCTGGAGGTGCCCGCACACACCCAGCCGCCGGCAGTAACAACAGCCATTTCAACGTGAGTCTGTCCAGTTGTCTCTGGGTTAACAAGCGCAAAGTTTCCCAAACCGGGATCGTCTGCTGTTAGTCTGGAGGCTTGTAGGGGTGCAAACGGACAAACTCCTACTGTGGGAGGCGGCCCTGCGGAGGAGTGGGGTCGAGCCCGGGGCTGGTATCACACGCCAGCCCAGGTCAGCTCTGTAAACTGCGCGTCCTCAGTGCCTCACTCAGCTGTCCTTGGGCCGGCCGGCAGGAACGCCTAGACAAGGCGACTGGATCCTTGGTCGCGACCGGATCCAAACTACTGAGCTGCTTTGACATTGGAAATGAGCTTTATGTAAGTTGGTGCGGCTCACTATTTTCCAGACAGAAAAACTGCTTTGGAGAGAGAGAAAAATATCCATTACTTGGAGAGCTACAAAGTGCCAAGGACTCTGGTGTCTCATTTAACTTAATCCTCTAAACAATCCTCTAAAAGAAAGGTATCCTGTCTTCACTTTTGTTTAAATAAGTAGCCCAAGGGCACAAAGAGATAAATCTCAGATGTGCTCGACCCCAAAGCATTTGTTCTGTCCACAAGAACCTAGACCTTTGATTTTCATGAACTGTGTTCTCCCACTGGTGACCTCAGAGAATAGATCTTTCTAGAGAGTAGACCAGAACAATCAACAAATGATGACTAGAACATAGTCCCAGATACTATTCAAGTTTAAATTCTCCCCAGCAGTTTTCGTCTATTTGTTTTTCAAATCTTTGTCCCTGTGTGTAAAGGGCAAGGAGAGAGCCTCAGCTTCCCGGGGTCTGGCCGCCCCTCATGCCGTTCGGACGACAGGGCGATGTGCAGGATTCCTGAGCTCCAGAGTCCGTGTAGGGTAGGGCAGCTGAGTGTTGCCGTGCGGGCCGTGAGCGCCCTCCACCTGAACATCCTTCGTGGGAAAATGACCTGGGCTCATGGCTGCTCTCTGAGGCCTAGGAACACGCTTTTCCTTCCAAACCAAGTGGGCTGCATGCAAATCAGAGCCTGTTGCCACCTTGTGATCAAGAGCTGGGGTCAACTGAGCCAATAGGGAGCATCAGACGCCCTGCCCTCTTGTTAGACTCCACCCGCCTGCTTCCCCTCCCTGGGCGCTCTGCTGCACTCCGTCTGGGGGCAGGAACTGCGCAGCCATGTTCGCATCAAAGGCCCCTCATCATTTTGCCGGCCTCCAAGTCTGAGCCACGGGGCCAAGCGGACCGCCCAGGCTGAGGGTCTACTCTGTGCTCCCTCAGCCCCGGGGGCAGGTTGATGGAGAGGCTGCGGCCGACCCCTCCCTGGTGCCAGGGTCTCTGCGCACAACTCTAACTCCTCCTGGCGGACGGTTAACACAGAGGCTTGATCTTTTTCTAGACTATTTTCTCTTCAAAAATGTCTTTAAAAAATGAAAATTGAGGTAAGAGTAACCTCATTGCAAGATATGCCTTTTCCTAACCCCGTGTCCTGAGTGTGGAAAGTGTCGCAGTGGGTGGGGGTGTTTGGGCCTGTGGTTCCCCATCGCTGCTGCCGTCGGGAGGCCGTCCGAGGGCGTCTCTCCGTCCGCCGTCATAATGAAGAGATGCCTATTAATCTTGGGGTCCTGTTCTGTGAAGCACACGTGTGTGTTATATGATTGATACGATGAATAATATGAGAGTTTACACTCTATTTTATTTCATGGAACAGCTAATAAATCACAGTGAGCTATGCTTCCTTCAAAACTCCATTTCTATTCTTAAATTTGTTCATGATTCATGAGTCAACCTGCTTCTGCTCGGACCCACACACTTTCATGCTTTCGCTGAGTTATGAGTGTTCAGTGGAAAATTTGCTTTCAGAGGTCGGCAGGGGCCACGAGAACAAATGAGTTACATTCACACGCTGGTGGAGGGCTGCGTAGGGCGTCTGTGACATGCGTCCCCTCCACCCAGCACCCCTGCACAGGCTCACAGCGCTGGCTCTGCTGGGAGAGCTTCTGTAGGGGAGGAGGGTGCAGGCCCAGCGGGTCTGACCGGAGGCTGGACCGGGGTCTGCAGACGTGTCCGCAGGTGGCTCTGCCCCCGGACATGGCTCTTGCGTGTCCTCTGCCGCCATGGCTGCCCTCCTGCTGAGAGCGTGGCCTCCTGATTCCCAAGGGCAGCACCTGCCAAGGGAGCAAACACAGGACTGCGGACCGCTGCTTACCCTGGTTCCCTGGTGTCCATCCCAGTGGAGGCCCAAGGTCATGCGATGACCTTCAAAATGTCGGATTCATTCTCTGACCTAGTTTCCCACTTCTGTCGTCCCGGCGCCCTGTTTCAGCCACGCTGCCCTTCGTTTTGCCACCAGACTCTCTCCCATCCGGGGCCTCTGCACACCACCTTCCTCCTCTGGCTTCTTGCGCCAGGAATCTGCGCGGTCCGTCTCCTCACCTGCGTAGACCCTTACGCCCATGCCAGCTCTGCTGGTCGGCTCTGTGACCCTTATTTTAAATTCAACTGTGACGGGTGCCTGGGTGGCTCAGTCGTTAAGCGTCTGCCTTCGGCTCAGGTCGTGATCCAGGGTCCTGGGATCGAGTCCCATGTCGGGCTCCCTGCTCGGCGGGAAGCCTACTTCTCCTCTCCCGCTCCCCCTGCTTGTGCTCTCTCTCTCTTATTCTGCTCTCTCTCTCTCTCAAATAAATAAATAGAATCCTTTTTCAAAAATTTACTTAATTTCTTACTTACTTAAACGGAGACCCCCCGCCCGCAGCTCTCGCGCCCTCCCCTGCCCCGGGTCCTGGGTAGCTGGCCCTGTGCTGGTGATGCAGCTCCCCTCCTCCAGGAGAAGAGAAGCAGGCTGCTTCGTAGCAAGCATCTGCGTTTCCTTGGGGTAAACACTCTTTCCCCGCGGCCGACTGATTTCCAGCTACCGCTGCCACGTCCCTTAGCGGGAAGCCGCAGGAAAGGTGCCCACCCGGCTCTCCCAGCCGAGGTCAGCTCCGCCCCTCGTGTCACCCCACATCGCTCAGCTGTTGTCTTCCTTACTCCCGTTAAGGTCTGCGGAGCACAGATTCTTGTCTGTTTTTTTCACAGCTGGATCCCCCACGTCCCGATGAACACCTGCGAGCGCATGGTGCTGACAGGCCTGGTGTCCACTCGGCCCGGGGCGGTGATCTCATCCACTTTCCCTGAAGCGGGATGGGAGGGTGGGGGGCTCGTCTGCTGAGAACAGCAGGCTGCACCGTGGGATGACACGCACACTGGCCAAGAAGGGCATCGTGCAGAAAGCAGACCGGACAGTCAAGAAAGGACCACGGCACAGGGATGGCCGTCGACTCACCTCGGCTGCCCAGGTCCCTCAGAACCCCCAAACTGTGGCACCCATGTGGACGGTAACTTTGACATGTACACAATTTGGAACACGAATACATGAAAAGTGAATAGCTTTCCGTATATAAAGGAGCGGTTATATTTCATGCCGGCGGTCCAGGGAAGGAGATTGATTACTTGAGAAATCGTGCCAAGAGAAAATGACTGTTTACATAAAAATAAAATAAAATACGTATTTAATACCATTCTTCAAAATAAACTCCAGACCAAGATCAAAAGGAAAACCCTTTAAGAAATGGACACATAAATGTGGGGGGATAATACTCTTAAATCAGGATAGAAGAACTTCCCAAGTATAAACTCAAGAAATAGTAAGATAAATATTGGTCAGTTTAATTTTCGTAAACAAAACATTATATATATAAACTTTATGGAACAAGTTAAGTTGCAAAAACTGGGGAAAATGTTAACTAATACTTCAATAAGTAACATCTAACAGCCATTGAAGTGGTAAAATTGCATGAAAAGCTGATCATTGACGTGAGCAAATTATTCACGGGAAAGGGTGTAAATAAACAACTCCACATGGCTAAAAAATATAAATCGGTGTCAAATTGCTCTGAATAATGCAATCTAATACTGTTTTCACCTCCTACACTAGCAAATAATTTAAAAAGTCAAATTCCTCGTTGCTGGCGTGCATACAGCAAGACGGGCACTTCTTCATTTTCTGGTGGGAAACGTGATTGATACGCCCTTTCTGGAAAATAAAACATACCAATTTAAAACAGTGATATTCTTTGACCTAATGATCCCACTCCCAGGAAAGCTATCCCAGTGAAATGGAGAAAAATACAGGTATGCACTGAGGTGTGTGTTAGAACATTATTCATAATAGAGCTAATTTGTAAAGATCTATGTGCGCCTCACGCTGGGAGAATGTTACATGGGTTATACTGTGTTTAGGCTAAGGAAGAGGGTAATATCGAAGCTGATACACACAAGTAAGCTTCACATGGTAGGAACCATTCTCGGGAACATCAGACTGGGCGAAGAAGGAAAGAAACGGAGCTGTGCACGCAGTCCTCCCATAACGTTGAACCAAGGAAGGAAATCCACCAAATATTAACAGTAATTACATGAGAGGAGTGGAGTTTGGCATAAATCTTTGTTTTCCTCTTCATTCTTGTTTGGGTCATTATGCTTTCACTCAGAAAACTAGTTTAGTGATTAGAGAGCAGTGTGTGTGCGCCCCGTGGGGGGTGCGGGCTTGGCGGGGGTCTGCAAGCCCGCGCCCAGAATCAGCCGCGTGTCCCCCTGTTTGGTGCCTTTCTGACAAATGCCTTAGTCACTGGTGTGGACCAGACTGTGTTCCCCAAAACTCATCTGTTGAAGCCTCATCCCCAGTAACCCCAGAATGTGACCGTATTTGGAGAGAGGTCTTTGCAGAGGTGATTAAGTCAAATGGGGTCTTTCAGGTGGCCCTGACTTGGGGTCCTGATGAGAAAAGGAGCCAAGGACAGAGTCAGGCACAGAGGGACGGCCACGTGAGGTCGCGGGGGGAAGGCGGGGTCTGCAGAGCGGGACAGTGGCCTCAGGAGAGACCAGCCCTGCCCACGCCTAGATCTCAGCCTTCAGATTCCAGGCACGTGAGAGGAAAAAGGTCTGTTGGTTAAGTGGCCTGTCTGCGCTATCACGGTGGTCTGTAGGAGTGGGACGGTTACTGCGTCTGGAAGTGTTACCCGAGGGAATGGACCTCTGCAGGCAGAAGCTCGATCACGTCGCCTCGGGACCCATCTTGGTACACGTGAGTCGTGCCCACTATCTAGAAGGCGTTTTTCTTTTAAGACGGTGGCATTTTAAATAAGGCGGCATATGATTGCACATATGTGTAATGCTAAAAATGTTTAGCATTGATCTTCATTCTCACCATTCTTGGCTGAAGAAGCAGGGCAGGAGGGCTAGTCGGATAAATTACAAATGCTGAAATGAGGTGTGTGGAGTATTTGGTTTCAAACTTGAGAAAATGTGAAAAATGCAGACATATACACGGACAGAAAAGGCCCCGAAGGCATAACCGTGATTGGGTTTCCTGTCTGACAAGTTACAAACTGGCAGAAAGACACCTGCAGGCAGGGGGCCGCGAGGTCCCCTCACCTGTCCTAAATCTCCAAGCCTCGAGGTGACTGCCGGGGAGCCGCCGTGGGAAACGCTCTGAAATATGGTCTGAGCAAAGCTGTCCTCCTTCTGCAGCGAAGGGAGGCTGGGCCTGCAGGTTGACCCAGCACCCAGTCACAAAACACAGGTCATTTATTGTTGAATCGAGGGAGTAAACTCTTCTGTGCCGCTCTAACCTTCCCTGGAGGTGTCTAAGTTACCAGCTGGCCGCAAGGGCTACAGAGCGTGCTCGTCCTCTCTCTCTCCCCTCCCCGGCCACCATCCCCCAAACATACTGTTACCAAAAGTTCCAAACACAGGGCGCCTGGGTGGCTCAGTCGGTTCAGCGTCGCCTTGGGCTCAGGTCATGGTCCCGGGGTCCTGGCATCGAGTCCTGCATCAGGCTCCCTGCTCAGCGGGGAGCCTGCTTCTCCCTCTCCCTCTGCCGCTCCCCCTGCTTGTGCTCGCTTGCTCTCTCTGACAAATAAATAAACAATATCTTTAAAACAAAATTCTGAACACACACCTCAGTGGAGACAATAGCGCAGTGAACCCCAACGCACCCAGTGCGTAGTGGTGACATTATGGGCCTGGGGCCAGATTCGTTTCCCCCTAAGGCTGCACCCACCAGCGCGCCCTCCCTAGGTTACGTGAAGCACGTCATCCTCCGGGGAGCCTTGACATCGTGGCTTTGCTTCCGGTGAAGTTGGCAGAAAACCAATGAGCTTGTCCAAGGCACCCAGGTGACGCCCTTGGGACCTGACACCTGAGTTCTCACTTGCCCCTTGGAAATGGAGCTCCAGTCCGCCTCCAGATGACAGCACGTGACTTAACATGAACGCCAGTGAGGCGAGGTTCAAAGAGCTGAGAGCTTTTTCAAAATGGGTGACCTTTCTTTTAGTGCTCCTAACAGTACATATGGGAGAGGATGTTCTGAACAGAGAGATGATAGATGGCAGATCGACACGTAGACTCCAGAATGTGTTTGTGTGTGAGGGCGCACTCTGCTCTGAACGCATCTGTAAAGTATTGCTCGACTGTAATTTTTCCAGCAGTGTTCCATTACCGTGCTTTGCCCTAGCTAAGTCCCTTAGGAATAGGACTTAAAGCAATAAACATACGGTTGATGACTTTGGCTTTGGATTTGGTTTATTGAAACAGGTGCTAACTAAAATTCATTGATTTTTAAAAATGTTTTCAATGCATATTTTTAAGATGTAGTTATAGATCCATACACTTGCTTTTTGCTTTTACAGATCAGTTAAACGAATTTCAATCAACTGGCAGGTGGAGGATTTGACTGTTCTAACCGATTTGTAATTATTCCTCCTGTCTCCCACCTCTCCTACCCCCGCACCCCCCTCCACCACACACACCCAGATGTCTCCCTAAAGATGTGGATTCTATCACGCCAGCCCGACTCGGGCGTTCCAGTGGTGAGGATGCAGACAAGGTCAGTACAGAGGCACGCCACTGACCCTCCCCTCACTCACCTCCCTGCCCCCACCCTCCCCTCCTCCTGACTTGCCAGGTCTGCTGCCTTTATTACACATTTTGTCCTTAACGAAAAATGGCTTTGCATTTTCCAGTCTTTCCTAGGCTCTAGATCCTGATACCTCTAGTAGACTACAAATTTCTTGGTCTCGGGAATCATGCTTCCCCCTTTTCTCACCTCCCTTCCACAGGGAGTTTATTCAATCAGCACATGTGGTTCATCTGCCCTAAATGAGCAGGTGTACTAGGAAATTGCGTGGAGATAAACATCTCCAAATGCTAGAGTGGAATAAAGACTTTTGAAAGAATGAGGGAATGGCTAAAGGTACCAGAGAGGTGGCTAGAAGATGACATTGCTGAGGGGTCAGCTGCTTAGGAAGGCCTTCTGTCCCAGGTGGGATCTGATACCTGTCCTGGGCTGGGATTTTGATTATTGGAGGAAATGTGGAATTCTGTGTCAATGAACAAGGAATAAAACACACAGTTTCTATGGAAAAAGCTAGTGGTCTGTTCCACAATAAAAAGTTAGCTGAGTTCCCAACAAAGATTAATTCATCAAAACAATAGTTTCAATGAGATAAAAGAGGCCAGCTTTGGAAATGTCTGAGAGACAATAGTAAAGTCATTTTTCTTCCAGATATTTTATCAATATTGTAACATTTTAAGTAGTTTTGAGCTGCACTTACACACCCTGAAATAATAACTTTGTTAGTAATTATGGACCCCAAGCCTAAAAGCTTCTCATGTCCTTTAATCCACATGTCCAGGTGCCTGAGACTCCGGTGCTATTTTTGATCTTGACCTTGAACATTCCCACGGAAGAATTCAGAAACTCCAGGGTAAAGAGGAGAGAACCAGGTGGCCTCGGACAGCAGTCCCTTGCACGAAGCAGCTCTGTGAATCCTGCCCTGTGTTGCAAGAGCAACAATGCATGTGTATTTTGTCCAAATGAGGGCATTTTCAAGAATAGAAAAAGGCCTTTTACTCTGGGGCAACAGACCTCAACCGTGAATCTCCCAGGCAGACGGGAGGGATATTGAATGCCAACCATATTCTCTAATCAATTAATATCGGCCCACAACTGTGGGCAAAGCATATGCTTTGTGGAGTGAGATTCATGAGCGTGGATGGAAGTAGGTTAGGTTGTGAAAGCCTATCCATGCCATGATCATATTCAGATTGTAGATAATTTAGTGATTATCTGCCAGACCCTCGGCATTATTTTTTGGATCTTCTACTCATTATACCAGTTGCATAAAGAATGAAGCAGCCTCCGAAAGGCGAGGTAACTCGGGGAGCCTGGTGGGAGGGCCCGTGCGGAGACAGGGCTGACGCCAGGCATGTGCATCCAAGCCGCGGACGTGCTGGGCGGGGGCTGCGGTGATGACACAGGGACTCAGTCTTAGCAGAGCCACTGGTTAAAGAGCAAACGAGGCTCTGCACGGAGAGGCGGGAGGCAGGGAGATGAGCTGCCCAGTTATCAACTGAGAATCTGAACTAAAAGAGCCGGTACAGAATAGAGCCGACGGGATTTGCTGGCAGACGGAGTGGCAGACAGGGGCAGAGGGAGGAGACGGAGCTTCCTGACTTGATGGACCATGTTTGTGGTACTAATAGGAAAACAGAGAGAGACAGCGAGTGAGCTGGGCTCTGACCGGGCACGGAGTAATCGTGTGAACGCTAATGGTCCAAGCGCGGCCACAGACAGAAGCCTTGTAGCTTCAAACCTGATTTTCAGAACTGGTTCATCAGCCAAGTCTCACTGGTAGATTCAGCATATTAACCTTTTGGGTACAGTTGGTGAAAACATTTCTTATAATACCCCTTATCTTCACGGGATATTTTGACAATATTACAGAAATCTCTGAACGAATCGGTTAATAACTGTAAAAAAACCTTAACTTCAATAATTTTAATAATTTTAACGGGTCCCATCTAAGCTAACTTGTAACCGATCTTCTGTTACCTCGTAAGAATATTATGTACAGGCGAATGAAACGATCTTGAGTTTGTTTCGTGTTCTGCTACTCCTCCGGTTGACTGGGTTCTGTGGCCTCATTCCCTTCAGCACCCCCGTGTGTTAGTGAAGGTCCTGTTGGATGTCGGGCATGTGGATGCTTTCCTCACGTACTTCAGAACCTCATCAAGATACATTTCACACTCCAAGAAGTTCACCCATTTCAAGGATTCAGCTCAGTGGTTTTAGTTCATCCACAGCTCGGTGAAGCCACCTCCAACTCAGCCCCCAACCAGAGACCCCCTGTGCATGGTGGGCAGGGTCCCTCTTCCTGCTCTCACCCCCCGCCCGCCACGAGCCATCACCCATGCCTGGATTGGACTGTCCCCAGTTCTCCACATAAACAAAATCCTGCCACACGACGTCTTCTGTGACTGGCTTCTTTTCGTTTAACACAGTACTTTCCAGGCTTATCCTCGATGTGTTCTGTGTCCGTACCCTCTCTCTGTTGATCAGCAATACTCCATGGCATGATGCACCACATTTTATCCATCCGTTTATCCGCTGACGGACACTTGAGCTGTTTCCACCTTTTTGGCTCTTCCAGATAAGCCGCTGTAAACATTTGTGTTCAAGTTCTGGTTTAGTGCTCTTGGATATACGCTTCGGAGTGGAATTGCTGAATCATATGGTAACTTTATGTCTAGAATTTCGAGGACCTGGCCAACTGTTTCCCAAGTGGCTTTGACACTTGCATTCCCATGGGCAATGCATAAGGTTACAAATTCTATACGTCCTCACCAACGCTTTCACTTGATCCGTCTCAGTGGGTGTGAAGAGAGCGCTCCTGTGGTTTTGATTTGTATTTCCTTAATAACCGATGATGTAGCGCATCTTCTTGTGTGCTTATTAGTCATTATATAAATGTATATATTACATATTATATATTTTCTTTGGAGAAAAGCCTATTCAAGTCATTTGCCTTTTTTTTAAAGTCAGATTGTCTCTCATTTATCGAGTTGTAAGAGATCTTAGATGGCTCATTTCAGTGTGATTTGCAAATATTGTGTCCTATCCTGTGGACTGAGATTTTCTTTTCACTTTCTTGATGGTGTCCCTTGAAACATGAGGCTTTTGAAAAATTTTGATGACTTCCAATTTATCTATTTTTTTCTTTTCCAGCTATGCTTCTGATGTTGCCTCCCAGCAACCAGTGCAAAAGTCAAGGTCATGACGATTTACCCAGATGTTTCCTTCTGTGGGTTTAGGGCCTGAGTTCAGTTGGGTGTATGATCTGTTTTGAGTGTTGTGTATATTGGGCAGAGTGTTCATTCTTCTGCATGAGGTGACCCCGTTGTCCCAGCTCCATTTGCTGAAAAGATTATTCTTTGTCTATTGAATGTTTTTGACACCCCTGTTGAAAATCCATTTATCATAAATGTGAGAATTTATTTCTGGCCTCTCAATGATATTCCACTCATCTCATGCTTGTATTTATACCAACATACACAGCCTCGACCACTGCAGATTTTAAGAGGTTATGACATTGGGAGGTGGTAGTTCTCTGACTTCATTTTTCTTTTGAAAGATTATTTTTGGCTATTCTGGACTCGCTGGTTAGCTCTAACAGTTTTTTGGTGAGTTTCTTAGCATTTTCTATATATGAGATGGTGTCCACTGCAAACACACAGAAATGTACTTTTTCTCCTCTAATCTGGCTGCCTTTTATTTCCTTTTCCTGCCTCACTGTCTTGGTAAGGATGAAACCACCAGTGTCTTCCAAGTGGCTGGACCGTTCTGCATTCCCAGCAGCAGTGGATCAGAGTTCCCGTTGCTCCTTATCCTTGTCAGCATTTGGTGATGTCACTGTTTCAGATTTTGGCTGTTCTCACGGGTGTGCAGCAGTATCTCATGGTTGTTGTAATTTGTGTTTCCCCAATGACATATATTGAGGGCATCTTATTTGCCATCTGTCTGCCAAAGACCTGCCATCTTCTCTGGTGACATGCCTATTAAGGTTTTTGGCTCATTTTTAAATTGAGCTGTTTGTTTTCTTATTGCTGAGTTTTCTTTTTCAGCCCTCACTTCCTCTGTGCACAGGGCCTCAAGGTCAGCTAGAGGAGAGGGGCTCCTGCCCTCTTCTTCCCAAACCTTTTCCTGGGCAAGCACACAGTCCTGCAGACACGCGCAGACTGTGGGTAGCCAGGAATATGTTCGAGCTCCTTGTGTTCATCTAGCTCTCCAAGACTTCCTTTAACTTTCTCCTAAGCTCTCAGTTTCCCCCAGTGAAATCACAGTTGGAGGCAGCTGAGATATCGCCTGCAGTGAGCTGTGGTTCTGATAAACTCCTGGGCTTCGGTTTTGCACCTTCCCCCAACTAAGACTTCCCAGAGAGCTGCAAGTCCACAAACAATACTCACTGTGTTCTGGGGGTGACTTTTTTTTAAGAGTTTACTTATTTATTTCTTTGGAGAGCAGAAGTGGGGGGAAGGGCAGAGGGAGAGGGAATCTCCAGCAGGTTCCCCTCTGAGCGCAGAGTCCAACATGGGGCTCGATCTCACGACCCTGAGATCATGACCTGAGCCAAAACCAAGAGTTGGACGGGCACTTAACCAACTGAGCTACCCAGGCGCCCTTTGGGGATGATACTTTTCATGGAATTTCAAAATGGGTCAAATGTATCCATATCTGCAAAGCTTTGGCTTTTGGCTTCCACACCAACAAGCTGAGGAGGGGGGAGACTAGGAATAGCAGAGCCGACTGCTGACCATGGTTCAGAAAGTTCTTGTGCATAGACAATTTTCAGCTCATTCTCTTGCTTTGTTAATCACTAGAATTCCGAAATGGTTTATCTTCGTTATTTTGCTAGTATTTTTATTGGGTTGGAGGGGAAGCGAGTTCACTGAGACATTCACTGGCATTCCAGAAACCAATCTCTCTCAGCTGTATTTCGTGATTACTCATCATGAGACAACCATTAGGAGAAAACATGGTGTGTTCAAAATACTATTCAAGGCATTATGGGAAAACTTGCGGGAATTTTGTATCATTTAAATTTTTCTTTTATATGATGCTGTAAACTTCAAAGAACAACTATTTTTTTTTATAGATTTGGGTGCAGTAAGTTATTAACATATGCATAATAGTCTGAAAGGATTATAATACACATACATATTTCACTTCCTATACAACGGAATGTTGAATGTAATAAAGAAAATACACCATTTGTAGCCGATTCTAATTACTACTTTTTTTTTAAAGGACATTTTTGAGTTATCATTAAATGAACTGAAAAGCAAGCATCATGGGAAGCCTCAACATTCCAGGGACCTACTCAGCCACAACACTAAAAGCTTCCACACCCAGAACTCATAAGACTTAATGAAAATCAGAACAATTAGAACAAAGGAAAGAAACCACACGATTGATTAGGAAGGCAACTTCAAATCCTAGGATGGAACAGTGAAAGTCTTGGTGGGGTAGGTGCTTTAGAGTTCTAACATTGTCCTATTCGTTTTTGTCAGTGAAATGTTTGTTGTTTCCTATGAAATAAAACACAGATGAAAAGAAGTCAGATGGTCTCAACTATGTGAATTATGAAGTCTGGAGCAATGCAAGAACTCGCAGCCTTCTGAGACATCATTTCAGCTAGCTCTGTACAGGTTTAAGAAGTTGTAGAAAATTTCTGGCTGTCATTAACAGTTTTTTATGGAAATCTTGGAATCAGATATGGCTTACACACTAATGCTTTACACATTTTTGGAATTTTCCCATCTTGGATGGAAATAGCCACCCTTTCTCTGCCTTTCACACAACACCAGCATCCTGCAGGGTGGTATGGGATGGTCCAGGCTATGATCTGAAATCCAGGGGGCTCCTGGTTTGCTCAGCAGGCTCCTCTCAGATGCTAAGAGGGCTGTCCTTTCAGGCTCAGATGTTTTACAGAACTGTGCTCTATGTAATCCATTTGACACTTGATCACATGTCATCTGGGACTTAGATCCCAGATCTCTGCTATGTAACTTCCCACATGTTTCTGTGCTCTCTCCCGCAAGCACTCTGTGAGAACTTTAAGGACAAAAAAGTCTCACCCTTTAAACATTAGCTTCATGCTGGCCAGCATCGTGCCTTCCAAACAACACAACAGTATTTTGTGATTTGATTAAGCAAAGGCTGTGCCATTTTCTAAGCAATATCATCCTCTTAAAAAGAATAAATTTAATCTGAGGTCCCGAAGGCTGGAAAGAAGAGAATGATCTGAAAATTTACTCTACAAAAGCTCAAAATGACTGTTTTACCTGAGAGTTATGCGCGTGGGATCTGGTACTCCAGACCCCTGAGTGCTGCTGAGCACCTGTGGGTCGGGGTGCACTGACTTTAAATCACGAAGATGCGCGTGTGCACTCACATCCGAGATTGAACTATGAATCTTTGGTCTTACCCAAACAGTGACTTTCTATGCTTCTTCTTTTGATTCAGTAAAATATTTAAAACCTAACACCTAAAGTGGGTTTCTTTCTAGTTATTTTGGGTTTTGTTTTATTTTGTTTAGGGTTTATTATTTCCTGTGAAGAAAACTGTAGTTTCCACCTCACTTTGCTCGTTTAATAGTTATCCATGTGCAAAGCACAGAGCATGCCTCAAAATCATCAGTAAATTAAGTGAGAAGTCAGAAAGAGCAAAGAGTGTACATGCATTGCGAAAGAAGTACCAGTGAAAATCGGCTTAATGGCAACAAGACGGGCATTTTTATTTTATTTTATTTACTGCTTTTTAAATTTAAATTCTAGTTAGTTAACATATAGTGTAATATTGGTTTCAGGAGTAGAATTCAATGGTTTATCACTTACACACAACACCCAGTGCTCCTCACAAGTGTCCTCTTTAATCCCCATCCCCCCATCCCCCACCTCCCTCCCTCCATCAACCCTCAGTTTGTCTATATTTCAGTCTTTTATGGCTTGTTTACATCTCTTTTTTTATTCCCTTCCCATATGTTCATCTGTTTTCTTAAATTCCACATATGAGTGAAGTTATATGGTATTTTTCTCTGACTTATTTCACTTGGAATCATACTCTTTAGCTCCATCTACATCATTGCAAATGGCAAGATTTCATTCTTTTTATGGCTGATTAATATTCCATTACACACACACACACACACACACACACCACATCTTCTTTATCCGTTCATCAGTTCATGAACATTTGGGGTTTTTCCATAGTTTGGCTATTGTTGATAATGCTGCTATGAACATCGGGGTGCACGTACCCCTTTGAATCTGTATTTTTGTATCCTTTGAGTAAATACCTAGCAGTGCAATTGCTGGGTCCTAGGGTAGTTCTATTTTTAACTTTCTGAGGAGCCTCTGTACTGTTTTCCAGAGTGCATTTTTAGGTGAAGCCCGTTTTAGGTCTCCCTTTTTATCTATTTTTTTTTTTTAGTGAAAAACATAATTTGATTTACTGTCCTTTTTGTATGCCTAAAATATTAGGTAAGTGTACAAATATGTTACTTCAGTATCTCAGAAATGTAAGAAAACGTGAATAAAACTGTATTCTGAGTTTGGGATTTCTCAAGTCGCTTGCATGGAGTCAGCTGCCTCAGGAGGATTTTAGTTCATCATTTTCTGGCTTGTTTTCATGCATCTCAAGAAGCCCCAGCTGTGGGATGGTGAGATGTTGGAGAGGTTACAGCTGGGACTGCAAGTCGGTTCAGTCCCTACAGGTAGGTTAATGGCACAATCAGAATAGTAATGTCTGCCATGTATTGAAGTCCCACGAAGTGGTCAGTGCTTTGCACACACTATTTCTTATACTAACCCCAAAAGACACTCTCCCTATCTTACTGAGATGCAGAAGTGTTCTTTGTCCACACAAAACCTGTGGGACAGATTCCACTCCCAGCAACTCCATCTCCTCTTCCTCACCCCTCCCAAACGCTTGCTGACACGCCTCCATGTTTCCTCTTAAAATCAGATCCCAGATTCTTGCTTTCCTGCCCCAGTGCTTTCCCCTCCATCTCAGATGACCACCAAGTGATTACAGAATACACTTCTCCACTGAATAATACTCGTTCTCTTTACCTCTTTGAAAACAATTGTTAAGGTGCTGGCTCCTTACTTTAAGCTATTTTCCTCTGTCTTATACCATAGCGATATGTCGGACTTATATCCAAGATAGGGAAAGAAATCACACAACTCAAGAATTAGAAGACAAACCAACCAAGAGAAAGAGGGAAGAGTTTAAACAAACAGGTCATGTGAGAGGACAGAAGACAGTGTCAGGATTCTGGGAAGGTCCAGCTCTGTCCACAGAGGAAGCTGGTGTCTTGGCTACGTAACGTTAGCTCCAGTTCAGGAAAGCAAGGTAAGGAAGGGATAGTTAATACAAACCAATAAATCTCTCCTCCACGCAATCTTGTATCTGAAAATGCCAAAAAAAAAAAAAAAAAAATTTAGACAGGAAATATGCAACCCTACAGCAGTCGCCTGATACATTTATTAGCTGTAAGTGACTTTTCCAAAGACGCAGCGTGAGTTAAAAAAAAAAAAAAAAAGATGCATGAATGGGAAGTAAGCACATGAAATAGTATTCAACATCATTATTGATCAGGAAAATGCAAATGTAAAAGCACAATGAGATTCCACCTCACACCAACTATCAACACTATGACTAATACTAAATAGATTGACAATACTGAGGGTTCATGACGTTATAAGAAGCAACTAGAATTCTCATTTACTCCTGGTAGGAAGGAAATTAGTGCCCTCTCTTTGGAAATCAGCTTGACAGTTTCCTATGAAGTTAAAAATACACCTAAAATATAATCCAGTAGTTACTTTCCTAGATTCTTATCCAATAGAAATAAAAACACTGTTTGTATACAAATGTTCAGAGAAGTTTAATTTGTAAAAGCTGGAGCTGGGCACAAGCTGAAGGGACAAGCAAGTTTGGTACATCCATACAGTGGAATACGACTTAAAAATTTTTCTTAAAAACCTATTGATATGGAACTATATAGATATTTTTCCAAATCCTGATGATGACGAAAGGAAGCAAGACAGAACAGAGTATACGTAATCTGCTTCTACTTAACTGACCCTCCAGGAAGGTCCGTTCTAGTCTCAGGTGACAGAAATGGATCAGTGGTTTCTGGACGGGGGGCGTGGGGGGTGCACGGAGATGTACAGGGGAATTCCTGGGGTGCCGAACCCTTCTCTATCTTCCTGGTAACGGTGTTTACATACGTGCATACATTTGTCAAAATACATCCAACTCTATACTTAAGAGGAGTGCGTTTTACCTTACGCAAGTTCTATCTCAGTCGTGTTGATTTAAAAGTAAACATAAGAAGCAGGACAGTAAGCTGGGGGACTCACTTCTATCCTGTGGCGTGAGGAGCTGGCACCAGGGAAGGGGCTTCGCCACGCCACCAAGCGATTCTGTGACACCAGCTGGGGGTCCTACAGTCCCACTCAGTTCTGACCCCGTCTACCTGGAGGCAGCTCAGACCCCACAGGTTAGGGGCTCAGATCCATACACTCCGCCCCCCTCCACGTGTCACACAGTCCAGGAGCTGGGTCCCTGACCCACTGGCTACAGATTGGCAGTTCCTGCAACCTCCTTTCCAGGTCGGATTAATTTGCTGAAGAGGCTCATTGAACTCAGAGAAACATTTTACTTACTAGGTGATAGGTTTATTATAAAGGGATGTAACTCAGGAATGGCCAGATGGAAGAGGTGCACAGAGCGGGATGTGGGGAGGCGCTCATAGCTTCAGTGCTCTTCCCAAATCTCCACTTGTTCACCAACCTGGAAGTTCTCCAAACCCCACACTTCTGTGGTTTCATGGAGGTTTCATTACACAGTCGCGGTTGATCCAGTCATGGGCCATTGGTGATTGAATCCCACCAAGGTCAGCGGGTAAGACGGAAAGGTCCAACCCTCTAATCACGTGATTGGTTCCCCTGGCAACCTGCCCCCACCCTTAGGGGCTTTCCAAAAGTCACCTAGTTAACAGAACAAAAGGCAAGTTTGTCACTCTCTTCACTTGGGAAATTCCAAGCGTTTTAGGCGCTCCATACCAGAACAGGAGAAAAACCAAATATACGTATTTCTTTGACAAATCACAGTATCACAAATTCTGAGCAAGATTTTAGTTGCTCTCATGGAATGTGATTTACTGTGGTCCAATTCCATTCAATTATGGAAGCTTGGGCTTTTCCTTCGAACCCACGACGCACCTGGTTAGAAGAGTTTCACCCTTTTTTGGGGGGCAAAGCATCCTAATACTCTGAGATGTTCAGAAGATTGGGTAATCAGAAGGAGCTCTGAGAACGGTCTGCGCCATATCCACATTGGAGGAAATAACACTTGAAATAAATTGCCGGAGACATCATTACTGACATGTTGAAGCTTTAACTAAATTAAAGATAATTTTTTTGAATTAATTATAAATGCGTGAAATTAGCCTTCTTCTCTAGGCACATGATCTCTCACTTGACGATTCCCCTGCAAACTTCATTTGCAAAATGTTTTAAAGTTTATTAAGCCCTTTGACAAATATTCTGTCTTGATACAATCATTTCATTACCAAATTTTGGATGTCTGCCTGTCTCTCTTTCTCTCCTGTCTCTCTGAGTCCAGCTGACTGGCATGCTTTCTTCCTAAGTCTTTGTAATGATGTTTACTGTGACATTAACTGTAATGAAATAACCAAAGCACAGGCAGAATATGGCTTCAATCATGACATTTAAACATGCTGTGGAAAAAAATCACTTTGCATTTTATTTGCTTCGCCTTTTATTTGCTATTTTCAAGAGCTTAATACTGCATTTAAAAAAAAAACCGAGAAAGCGAATGTTGACAAGTATTACACAAACATCTCTGATCTTTCTACTTAATAGTTATATTCCCATCTGGCAACAGAGCGAAACCTATTGAATGGACAAGAGGAGAGGAAGACTGCGGGTGTCTCTCTTCGGTCATCAGTGACCGGCAAGCAAGATGCCCGTCTTTCCACAGAGATGCCTGTTTAGTCTCCAAAGAGTTAACTCCATTCATCATACTAGGAGCAAATATTGAGGCCATTTTGCACTTCTCTGTACCTGTAACAGCTTACACATAAGGTATTCCTATTAGATTTTACAAATGGCACCAGAAAATTTGCAAATTCTGGGAGACCGAGAGTTCCGTTTTCAATACCAACCCCATGTATACTTTCAGTATGTTTGGTTAAAAGCATTAAAAATATAACGTACTCTTCTTGCACTTTTTAAATAATAAATGTCTTCATAGGTGTTTGTAGGTGTGAACATCCATTCTTGGGCGATGCTGTAACTTAACACACATTCTGTTCTCATTTCTGGTTTACTTTTCCAGACTTCTGGTTCTGGCTGCTGTCGGGACATTAGCTGTAGAGAGTGAGGCTGCCTCGAAAACACTCACCTCATCTGTCTTTGTGGCTTCTCAGTTTCTGTGACTTGAGAGGCTGGCACTCCGCTCCGCGCCCACTCCCCGCGTCACCACCGTGCGGGAGCTCCCGGCAAGAAGCTGTCGCGGGCCGGGCCTTCGCTCCTGGACCCTCGTCTGTCCCAGGGGCGCAAACGCGCTCTCTGACCCCTCGCCGGCCGCCCGTTCCAGGGAGGAAGGTCCTCAGTGTCACGGCGCCCACGGCCCTGGTTTCCCGGTTATTTCACAGCCCCCGCCCCAGGACGGGTTTCATGACACTGCCGTTTGCTTTAGCCCTGGACACACATGAAAAACCCAAAATACCCGATCATATTGTTATTTGTGTTTACATGACAGTTTCATGTGGGCTTGCATTCACTTTTATTCGTTTAATGTATCATAAACTATGAATTGATCCTAATATTCGAAACTGCCCTCTCTCCACTCTCAGCCGGCAGCTTCACTACAGTGAAGTGTTTCTTTAAACTCCGGGTTCCTCGGTTCTTTTGCAAGACCAAATTTTCACGCAGTGAGGTTTTCTTTTAAGAGTATAACTTTGATCCTAAGTGCTTTCTCTAATGTTAGTTTCCAGAATTAAGAAACTATTTGTATATAGAGAGAGATTTACAATGTCTCTCAGCTCTTTGACCTTTCCTGGTTTATTTTAGAAAGTCTCCTGTCAATCAACTTTCATTG
Source organism: Mirounga leonina (assembly GCF_011800145.1). Taxonomy (NCBI): domain Eukaryota; kingdom Metazoa; phylum Chordata; class Mammalia; order Carnivora; family Phocidae; genus Mirounga; species Mirounga leonina. Next base: position 10,411,814 of record NW_023270816.1, read on the forward strand.
CCTTTGCCAGCTTCCTTCTGTTTAGTCTAATCGAGGTGAAAAATACAAATTAACCAGGTTCAAGTGTATATAGCAATCCATCATATAACAAGTAAAGGTGAAATCTCCAATTGATGAGGGAGCAGAAGGCAAGCTGAGGGCCAAGCACAAGCTGACACCCCACAATCCGCCCCCCCCCCCCAAGGTGGGATATGTGTGACATTCCTCAGGTCCTCCTGGCTGCCCTAGGACAAGGAAAGGGGAAAACGCATGGTTAACTGATAGAGATCACAGTCCTGCAGGACAGGAGTCTCCATCAGCTTGCAACTGTCTTAGTGATTTACAAGAAAAAAGCAACCTCCAGAAACCTATAGACTCCATTTCCTGGAGCCCTAACATCACCCTCCCCTCCATAGGGTAGAGAATCTCCTATCATCAGTCTCTCCTCATAACCGCAGTGCAGCTGTCCTGCCCACAGGTCCTGTCATAAGAAAACACCTTTATGTCCTGAAGACATCTCAAGAATTCTTGGGCCATCGGCTCCCTACGCCACCACTTCAAACCACATCACAATCAGGGAGAGATGAATGGTTTGGGATGACGATAAATTCAGAGCTATATACCTCACACGATATCTGAAATAAATTTCATACAAGAGTAAATGTATAAATGTGATAAAGCATTTTCTTTCCCTGGCAATATGGTAGATTAGATACGCTGGGTAAGTCTACCACTACAATCTCCTAGGTATTCTGAATCCATACGCGCACTCATGCATTCGCACATATACGTGTACACGTGTATACACAACGTATCATTACTATATGCAGTTGAAACATTGTGAGAGAGACTCAAAGCTGAAGCTAGAGAGCTCAATACAGCCCGAAGCCTGTTCTCCCCAGACAGCAGTGGCCAAATACAACAAAACCTGCGTGACTAATGTTTAATACTGTTAGTTATACAGAAATGTAGTTTAATACTGCATTTGTGACTCTGGCTAAGTTGGCATAACAAAGATCAGATACTCTCTCTTGCCTTAAGGTTGAAAAAAAAGAAAAAAAGTCAAAATATATAAAAAGAAGACTATTCAGCTTGTAGCCTGGGCAGTGATCTCTGAGACAGGAAACAAATGAGGGGAACCTGCAGGTGCCCCAGGCAGTGGGCACGAAGACTGCTTCCTGCAGCACCTGGGGGGGGGGGGGCCCAACACCACCCTGGGATCCCCTGGAGCTGAGGGGCAGGAGGACACAGAGGGCAGAGGACGGGAGTGGACAGCTGCAGGGCACAGCTCTGGAGAAATCCTCAAAGCATTTTTTTCTTTTCTTTTTTCTTTTTTTTCTGCAACTAAATAAGGAACAGACCTTTGTGAGCAAGCTAAACTCCCTGAGGCCAGGGAACAGAGCATTTTAGAACAATCACTCGAAGTCATAAAGGAGGAGGATGGCTCACATCCCCGTGCTCAGAATTAAGAAACTCCAAAATATGTGGGGCAGCAAATTAAATATTCGGAAGGGCATTGTTTCAGTAGTGTAAATAATTAAATAGGCTAAATTACATTCAGAATCAAGTCTGACTTGGTCCCACCTAACAAAACTCAGAAGCAAGCCTTGAAAAAATCAAACTTTCCTAAGTTTGTTGTGTCTCAGTTCCAGCCACAAAAAACATCTAATATTATACAAAAATTCAAGTCCCAACAAGGTAAATTGACAATGTCTGACATCCAGTTAAAAATCACCAGTCTTGGGGCACCGGGGTGGCTCAGTCGGTGAAGCGTCCACCTTCAGCTCAGGTCATGATCTCAGGGTCCTGGGATCCCTGCTTCAGGATCATTGCTCAGTGGGGAGGCTGCTCCTGCCTCTGCCCCTCCTCCCACTCGTTCTCTCAATCTTATGCTTTTCGCTTTGCTAGAGGGAAAAACAACCTCAGCTTGACAAGAGCCAGGCCTACTGGGTCCTGTGAGTCTTCTTTAGCAGATCAAGGTCCTTCTGGAAACTTCCCTTTGTTTTTACCTCCCCAACCCCAAAGTCTCTAATCAGTTGCTCCTCACAGTCCTGGGGCAGCAGCTCTTCCTGCCCACGGGTCCTGTCCCTGTGCTTTAATAAGACCACCTCTTTGCACCAAAGACGTCTCGAGAATTGTCCCTGGGCTCCGAACTCCAACAATTTCCTACATCATCTGTCGTCCTCACGTGGGGGCTTCTAGTCTTCTCATCTGGACTCTGAGCTTCAGTGCAAACTTGGTGAGCACGTTCCTCTCCCTTTACCTTCACTTCAGGAGTGCGGTCTTCTCAGAACGCGTCCATGTCTCCTGCTCAGCCTGTACCATCAGCCCCTCCCACTCCCCTCACCGCCAAAGAGCGAACAGCACCCCCGGACTCACACCACCCACTTCAGGCCACCCCCCTCACGCCTCAGATAAAAACTGACAATGGGGAACAAACTGATTGACTTTTAAGTGGTCCCGAGTGGACTGTAATTTGGTATTTAAACCAATTTAAGTTGGCTGGTTTAAGATAGACATGTCTTTAGAGTTATCAGCATTAAATATGAAATTTTTTATTCTTCCAAGGTTTATGAAAGATCAAATAAGCTCGTGTTATCTCTGTTGCAATTTGTCAGCAAAAAGATGACTTAAACTATTGGTTAATTTTGTCTGTCTCAAAGTTTTCATGGGTCATTTTGGTAACCTAACACTATAAAGTTTTGCTTGGATGATAAATTGGGATTGAATTCATTGGAGGTCTAGGCCTTTTCCAAGTGAGATAAAATACTAAAACACTGATTACTGAACATAGGCTTGTGTTTTTGGCTTCTTATGCAGAGAAACTAAGGATATTTGATTCTGTTGGTAAACATGCTTTGTGCTTAAATGTATTCATAAATTTACCATACAAAGAATTCTGGTGTTTGGGCGCCTGGGTGGCTCAGTCGTTAAGCGTCTGCCTTTGGCTCAGGTCATGATTCCAGGTCCTGGGATCGAGCCCCGCATCGGGCTCCCTGCTCGGCGGGAAGCCTGCTTCTCCCTCTCCCTCTCCCCCTGCTTGTGTCCCTCTCTCGCTGTGTCTCTCTCTGTCAAATAAATAAAGAAAATCTTAAAAAAAAAAAAAGAATTCTGGTGTAACAGTTCACAGTTGGTTACTACTTGGTTTCTATGGGAGATTAAGGTTTCTAAGAGTGCAAAATTCTGTAGTTAAGACTGATGAGACTATGGGAGGCAACTCTGTAAGAAAGATCTAAGGAATGGGAATGCATTTTTGTCGAAGGTAAAAGGAAGTAATTTTGTCCTAAAATGAGACTGGTTGTTTGGAGAAAAATGGCTTGGGACAAAATCTGAATGCAAAAGAAAGTTGTAGAAGGTTCATGAACGGAAATCTGTGGAAAGGAATCTTATGTGTGGTCAGAAAGGATAAGGTTGAAATGAATGGATTTTAAAAGTACTCTGGTATGAGATTGAAATTCTGCTTTCTCTCTGTTCAAAAACAAAACAAAACACAACAAAAGGTTCTTGAATTGTTGGTCTGCTCTTGAAAAGAAAATGTAAAAATGGTCTTGTCTCTTTTATCTGCCCTGAATAGCAGTTTCTATATTTTGTCTTTATCAGGTCTTTGATGACCTAGTTAAAACTTCTCAGTATTAAAGGAGCTAAGTTTTGCTAACAACTATATAACTCTACTTATTTGCGTTTGGAATCTCTTATTGTCACCTTGCTTAAATAAATAATTAAGTTTTAAGTTTTGTAATGATCTGTAATCCTATTTAAGCACATGCTTTATTTTTTTTTAAAGATTTTATTTATTTATTTGAGAGAGAGCATGTGAGCGGGGGCGGGGGGGGGGAGCAGAAGCGGAGGGAGAGAGAAAAACTCAAGCAGACTTGGTGCTGAGCGTGGGGACCCAACTTGGGGCTCCATCCCACGACCCTGAGATCATGACCTGAGAGGAAATCCAGAGTTGGATGCTTAACCAACTTGGCCACCCAGGTGACCCAGCAAAGGAGATTTTAAAAGACCTATGTGATTAATCACTATTCTTGCTGAGCTTATGTAAATAATTAGGCCAAGTTTGTTAAAATTGGACTTGTGTTACAAATGAATTAGTCCAGATTTGGCTATCTCTGATTAAAAATGAGGGTTATTACAGAGAAAAAAATGTTTCAACGACACATCTTTGTAGATATTAGATTTTAAGCACTCGAGACTTGACACTGGGTTTATAATTTGCTCTAACCACTAAACTATATATATTTTTTTGTTGTTTTCATAAAGGTGCCTCTTATTACTTACCTGGTTGCTTGCTGAACAAAGCAGTATATGACGGCTAATGCCACTTCCTACACAATTAAGGCCTTAAATGACTCAAAATGCGAGTAGGTATTTTATTGGAAGCACAAGGCTAGCATAAACACAGAATGCTGTGTGTATATTCCAGATATCACAGAAACGTAACAGAATTCCTAAAAGGTATAAATATTCAAATTACCGCTTTTAAACCATCTTTCTTTTAGTGATTAGTTAAACTCTTGGACTGGAGGAACATTTTGGTCAGCTATCAGTGGCTTTTGGGGGTGGGGGGGCTTCTCTTTCTCATAATCACATTAACCTTATTTTGTTGTCTTTTCCGGTGTCTCCCTGCCTGGTGCCAGGACCCCTTCACCGCCTTAACTTCCAGCTGATCGATGACCCTTTTTCCTCAAGGAGGTTCATGCATGTTGTCTGCCTTGGATTGGCTGCCTCCACCTTTGGTAACTCCTATATATAAATTCCCCAACTGACCAATGTAGACCCATAGGTAGGGACATCTCTACACCCCTATTCAGCAGGAAGTCATTACAGAACTTCTACCCTCAGCAACCTTAAAGATATAAGGGTCAAAGTGTTCAGCGGGAATGATGTGGGGAACAAAGGCAGAGGGAAATATAGATAAAATTAAATGTGCTTATAACCTGCAGCCCACTGACAAATCCTTGAGGCAGGCAGAGCAGAATCTTCCTCCAGGAAACTCCCAACTGTCTTCACCTTAATGCTTTGCTAGAGGGAAAAACAACCTCAGCTTGACAAGAGCCAGGCCTCCTGGATCCTGTGAGTCTTCTTTAGCAGATCAAGGTCCTTTTGGAAACTTCCCTTTGTCTTTACCTCCCTTAACCTCAAACTCTCTAATCAGTTGCTCCTCACAATCCTGGGGCAGCAGCTCTTTCTGCCCACAGGTCCTTCCCCTATGCTTTAATAAGACCACCTTTTTGCACCAAAGAAGTCTAAAGAATTCTTTCTTGGCCCTGGGCTCAGAACCCCAACACCACTCCAAAACCACATCAGAAAACGCATAAGACGCTAATCTAAACCTCAGACATATCAAATCACATGGAAATGAGATGATCCAAACACTTTCAATTAAAAGGTAGAGATTATTGAATTGGATTTAAAAATCAAATTGAATAAAAGATTCAATATTAGCTGTGCAAAATACTCATTTTAAAAATAAAGACACATATGGGTTAAAAATAAAGGAAAACAAAGAAGATATATCTTGTAACACAAGTAAGAATGAGATGGCTCTATTAATATTAGAAGTTGGGTTACAGAATAAGGAACATTATGGGTATAAAAAAGGTCCTTTCCTAATCATAAGTGATTAAATGAATCAGAAGGACATAATCGTGAACAATTGATGTTCATCCACCACATGAAGCAAACCTGATAGCCTGAGGGCTAGTGGAGATAAGTCACAATTACAGCTGGAGGCAAGATCCCTACCACAAAACCAGAAAGAACAAGTGCACAGAAAATCAGTAAGGTCACAGAAGACTTAAATAATGCTTTCACCAAGTCGAGAGAATGAAAACCTTTAGATCACCCAACCAAACGCATCAGAATGCAGAGCTGTTCAGGTGCATGTGACCATTTACCGAAATAGCTGTGTTCTGGCCAATAGAATGTTTCAGTGCATTTAAAATAAGTTAGGTCTTTCATGCTTTATGACTATAGTGGAATGAAATTAAAAATCAGCAACATCTTAAACATAAGCTGGAGATAGATCAACTTTAACCCAAAGGAAGCAGCAAGTGGGAAATGCTCAAGATAATAGATAAAAGCAGACCTAAAAGCTGCACAAACTAGGAGGTGGTGGGGATGGTGCAGAGGGCCCGAGGCAGGAGTGAGGCGGACGGCCGGCCCTGCAGGACCATCAACATTAGAAGGATAATAAGAAGCATGATGCAAGATTTTTTTATGTGAACCAATTTAACAATTTAGTTGAAATGTACACATTCCTTGAAAGACACAAGCTACAAAAGCTCAGATCATCTAAGCAGTCCTATATCAATTACAGAAATTTATAATTAAAGTTATTGCGCAGTGAAAGCTCCAGAGCCAGAGGACTTCACTGGTGAATTTTACCAAACATTTAGGGAGGAGAAAATAGAAATTTGACACATATCTTTTTTCCCAGAAAACTGAAGCAGAGGATGTCACCCCCAATATTTCCAAGAGTCTGTGACACTAGATGCCAAGAGTAGCCACATTCATTTCCAAAACTTACAGAATAATATTCTTCATGGATCTAGAAACAGAAATGTTAGGAAGCTGTCAGCAAAAGGAATCCAACAACAAGAACACAAATGGCACATTGTGACCAAGAGGGCTTTATCGTGGCACACAACTTTGGTTTGAAAATCAATCAGTGTAACACACCGGATAAAGAGATTTGATAAGAAAAATCACATGATCATATCGATAGATGCAAAAGAGATTTTGACAAAACCCAGTATCCATCCATGATGGAAGCTCTCCGAGAACGAAATACGTAAAGGAACCTCCTCAGCGTGATGACAGGCTTCCCAGACAGAGCTGTCGCCAACGTCCTCCCTGATGGCAAAAGCAGATGCCTTCCCCTAAAATGAAGAGCGAGAAAGGGAGGCTGTTCTCCCAACTTGGGAGTTGGCAGTCTCCCAACTGCCCCAAAGGGAGGCAACTCTCCCAACAGACACTCATCATTCTTAGGGCACTACAGCAGGCAGAAATAACTAGAAAGACAAAAGTAAAAGTACTTGTTGAATCCACCCAAAGCTACTACAATTAATGAATGAATTTAGAACGGTTCCAGGATACGAGGTTAATACACAAACATCCATTGTACATGCCAGCAACAAAGACTAGGACATTGAAAAGAAAATATTCCAAATAAAATAAAAAAATGTGAAATACATGGGAATAAGTTTGACAAAAGACACAAGACCCACTCACTGAAAACTTTAAAATGCTGCTACCAGAAAATAGAGAAAGACGTTATATTTATGGGTTAAGAGACTAAAACCTCTTAAGATGACAATTCTTCCCAAACTGATCTGCAAAAGAATGTAAATAAAGCTTTCATCCAAGTTTTTGTGGAACGAAATACATAAATGAGTAAAAAAGACACTTGAGGCTTCAATCGACTACTTTCAATACGGACAGAACTTGGCTCTTAAACATAAGCTGGAGGTAGATCAACTTCAACCCGAAGGAAGCAGCAAATGGGAAATGCTCAAGATGGGGATGGAATTTGCTGGAGGCCAGCTGGACCTAGCAGACATCTCCACAACCTTCCAACAAATAGCAGCAGAACACATGAGGCATACAGCACACACAGGGAACACAGAAACGCACATGGTGTATTCTTGAGGATATAATACACGTTTGGCCACAAAATCAGCCTCGATGCATGTAAAAGGAGTGAAATCATACAAATCTGACCACAGTTCCAATGGGATTTAGAGATGTTTGGAAACTAAACTATACAATTCTATATACTAACTGGTCAAAGCAGAAATCACAAGAGAAATTAGAAAGAACTTTGAGATGCAGGAAAATACTGGTAACACATCACAATTTATGGAAAGTAGCAAAAGCAGCAATTGTGGGAAAAACTGCAGCTATAAGAAAAAAGATTTCATCAATAGCCAGCCTTCCACCTCAAGAAACTAGAAAGAGAAGAGAAAACTGGCGTTGTGACCGCAGAAAGAAAGGCCTGATACTGATCAGAGCAGAAAAAAACTCTGGAGGGCAGACAAGGTGGGACACAACAAAGCCTAAGTGTGGTTATGAGAGAGGTCAACAACCTCGACCTGTCTTCAGTGAGATCAAGGAAACAAGAGAGACTGTTCAAACTACTAAATTCAGAAATGAAGTAAGACTTCACCGCTGACTTTGCAAAGGTAAGGAGGATTTGGGGAGCACCTGGGTGGCTCAGCTGGTTGAGCTTCCGATTCTTGATTTTGGCCCAGGTCATGATCTCAAGGTCATGAGACTGAGCCCTGAGTTGGGCTCTGCACTCAGCATGGAGTCTGCTTGAGATTCTCTCCCCCTGTCCCTCTGCTCCTCCCTGCCCTCCCTCTCTAAAAAAGAAAAAAAAAAAGTAAGGTATATTTTGAGGGGATACTATAAATAATTGTAGGCCAAAACATCGGGTAACCTAGATGAAGTGGACAAATTCCTAGGAAGACACAGAGCACCGAGATGGCCCCAAGGAGAGATGGAGACTTGTAGGCCTGTAGCAGGAGAGTGAGCGATCAGCGATGAGAAATCTGCGCAAGGAAAAGCCCAGGCCCAGACAGCTTCACAGGTACCTTCTACCAGATACTTACAAGAGAATTAATACCACTACTTCACAAAGTCTTCCATAGAATAGAAGATGGGAAGCCCTGCTCACCTGCTCCAGGAACACCAGTCCTGGAAAATGAAAGCAAGGGAGATATAAAGACAGACGCGGAAACTGGTAAGTAAAAAAACAAAACAACAACAACAACAAAACAACCTCACGATGCGGAGGATAAACAAAACTAAATACACTCATATATAGTGATAAATGTGATTGTAAATAGCTGGCAAAATAAATGGAGAAAAGTCTAAAAGTGGTATGAATAAGCTACGATGGCATTAAAAACCTAATCCTGCAGATGTAGCATTATGAAAAATCTTATTGCCTTAAAATATTAACCTGAAAACTTCCTAGCAAAACATAACTTACAGAAAATTACTGAAAAACAAAATAGTCCTATAGAATAGAATTCAACCAGTGGTTTAAACATCTTTCAACAATAAGAAAAAATACCGCTTTGAAAAAAACATACTAATAAATGCAAGGAAACATTCAAATAAAAGATAATTTAATCTTAAACCAAATAGAATATAGAAGGAAGGTACATTCCCTATTTTCATTGACAATGCTTGCAAATACTGTGATAGAACACTGATAAATCCATCATGAAAACTGAAAATTGAAGTCCCTCTTTCTCACGGATGTAGATGCTAATGTCCTTCGTAGCTAATATGGTAGCAAAATAAATGTACACCACAAAAACAGTAAGACACACCAGGGCCACATGTAGTTTATCCCAGAAATGCAAGCCAAAAAGTCAATGAGCACAATGATCTATAGAACAGTTTAAAGGAGAAAGTATATATAATCAATCCAATAAGTGGTAGACTTGATTGTAATTGATATATAGTCAGGGTTAAAATAATAAATAAAGTATAGCTGTAAGTGCAATCACATATCCTCCCTTGCTCAGGACTGAGCTGCTTTAAAAGGTTCTATGCAATAATAGGATCCCTTTTCCACCCAAAGTGTCCAGGTTTAAGACAATACGTTTCATAGCGACTCCTAACAGAAGACACTTCACTAAACCTAATAAAACACATCTCAAAAAACCTATGGCAACTGTTGTACTTGCTGGTGAAATGTCCACAGCGTTTGTTTTAAGACAAACATGGTTGTTCTCATATTTCCCCTGGAGATTTTAACCAGGGAAATAAGGAGGTTTTGTTTTTTTAAGTGCATAAATAAGGATTGAGAAACAAGAATCTAAGGTATTACCACACATGTAACTGAAATCCACCGGAATCCAGGATGGATAAATCATTCCCACACAAAGCAAAAGGCAAGCCGACACACACAAAAAAGTGCGTAACATTTCAATAGAACTCTAAACAAGATGACGCTGGATTGTCCAAGAAACTTGTGAAGGTATTTACAACCTACAATCATAGAAATAAAAATTAAACCACAATGAAATACCATTTTACATACATCAAATTGGCAAAACTTACAACAGCGACAATACTGAGAGTTGGGAAGAATATGGAATAATAGAAATACTTGTGTGCTGTGTGGGGGACAGTAAATTAACACAGTCCCACAGGACACAGTGAGACTTCTTCTAGTAACCCTTGAGACAGGCACAGACTTTGACTCAGCAGACACACTTGCAGGTAAGAAACAGGGAAACCAAGTTGCAAATGTGCAGCATCCTGGAAGCATCGCTCGTGAAGTCAACCTGGAAATGACAAAAAGGTGCACCTAAAGCAGAACGGTCAGATCAATTTCTGTATATTAACACAAGAGCATAGGAAGCAGTAAACATTAACAAATCACAGCCGTACAAATCGCATGGAAGAATCTTGGGGATATGACAGTTGGTCAAAAGCAGGTTGCCAAATGCTTCCAACACAATGCTGCTCCATGTATGTAAAATTTAAAAACGTAATACACCAAATAATGTGTTTAAGATGAAAATATATATGGTAAAAATATAAAGAAAACACAGTTCAGCAGTAAACACAGGTGTGGTCCAGGACACACCTCTGGTGGGGGGCAATGAGAGCAGTGAGGTGGTCTATTCTCAAGGTCATGTCAGTGTTCTTGGTGTTTATTGTATAATTTCCAGGCGCAATCCAGAGACACTGGGTTCTGTTCCAGAGCACTGCAGTCAAGCGACTATCACAATGAAATGGTTCAAATGCCTTCTAGAATGTTCTAATGTCGTGTGTATGGATCCAAAAAGACTTGCTGAATGCCAAGCTCCCAGAACACTGGTGTCCTGAGCACAAAAGCACAGAAAAGACAGTCATGGTGTCTTGAAAAGTGAGCAAGAAAGGCTTGGAGAAAAGGGAACAGAAGGGAAGACAGGATAACAAAAAAACAAGAACACAGAACCCTCATCAGAAGGTTAGCAGCAGGATGTCTGGGTGGAATTGAGAACATAACCATCTCCCCTCCTTTTAAAAATTCTGTAGGTTAAAACTTTTTCACAACCATCTCATATTAAAAGTTTGAATAGAG
>NW_023270816.1:10422894-10526852 GCF_011800145.1 Mirounga leonina
GGTTAAAACTTTTTCACAACCATCTCATATTAAAAGTTTGAATAGAGAACATAATGTAACAAAACGACAATGGAGGCTGTGAAAACGGGGGCCAAGAAACGCGCGCTGCTGGGAACAAAGGCCTCTTGAGAGTTTCGGGGCGTTCCAGCCAAGGTGAGCCTGTGCCACGGAGCCTGGGGTCTCCTGTGGGTTGTCAGCTCTTGTCCCCTCTGTCCTCCGTCTTTTCAGAAGAGAGGATGCCGGTGCCCAGTTCAGTGAACGGCCGCTAGGATGTGGGCTGGGGACGGCAGGTCCACCTGCTCGGCCTTCGGGAGATGGCCCGACACTGAAGGTCGTCTGGGAGAGACGCTGACGGTTACTGTGGTTTCCAGCAAGGATGCGTCTGCTCGTGGGTCCAGCTGACCCACATGGCCGAGTGTCATGTCACACTGTCCGCTAGAATGACCCCTTTGCCACTGGGAAATGTCCAGCTGGCGAGTCCTGCTCAAATCCCAGGCTGGGCTGGGTAGCCTGGGGCAGAGGGTGCGTCTCCCACCTGGACGCCCCTGCGCAGACCTCTGACCTGACCCCCGCGCTGCATCTGCAGACATCACGCGTCTCTCTGTGTCCAGCGCATCCCCACGCACCGCGGGCCAGTCAGCAACCAGAAAACTGGGAGCTCCGTCCTCAGCCTCCCCGGGTGTTCCTGTCGCCCACTCCCATCTCTCCTCCTTGCGTGCTCCTTCTTGGGTTTTCTGGTTGTGCTGAGCATGGTGCCTCTGGAGGAGATACCTGGGGCAATCCGTGGGCCTCCAGACTCCCCTCTCTCTCCCTCCAGCACTTGGCTATGGTTCCTCCAGGGGTCTGGAAGTCTTGGCCGTTTCTGCAATGCCAGGACGAGCCACGTGTAAGGCAGCAGAAAACAGTCCTCGATTGTGGGTCTTAGTTAGAGTCCGTTTGATAGAGGACCTAAGTCCCTCTCGGGACAAGGCAGAGGAAATGCAGGCTCCAGGCCCCACTTGCTCGGCACCCAGCAGGGAGGCCTCAGGACCCAGGATCCGCATATGGTGCCGAATGCCCTGCCTCCATGCGGGGTGGCCAGGCCTACACAGACCCCTAGGTTAGGGAGTTAGAATCAATGCACAAAGGAGGGCGTGATGTAGACCAGGGAAATGAGCATATTTAGTCACATATCACAAAAGGTGATAAACCTTTTCCTTCCTAAGGTAACCTTGTTTTTGTTAAAGTATCTACCCTTCCCAGTCGGATTGACCTCGGAGAAGCTGACGCCATTGCTGAGTTCCCAGCCAGCCGCTTGGAGAGCTTGATCCTCTGTGGCTACAAGGATCTCTTTTGAAATCTTACTGGTCAGCACTTGAAAATCAGCATTTAGAAGGTCATTTCGTGTAGTTATAGTTATTTATAGTTATTTATTTAAAAAGTGCAGTCTTCTAAAAACTATGAATATGACATTTAACAGGGATGGAGCAATAAGATGGGGTCGCTAAGGCTTCATAAATTTTTAAATAAAATTAACACACATAACTTTTAATACACCCCTGGCAAAGTGTCTTAAAATTATAAGAAATAAACACATTCAGTCTCAGCCCTTTTAAAGCTGCAATAAAGCTTGTGTTCTTATCTCAGTGTATAAAATGCTTTTTACAAGCCTGGAATGATCTCAGAGATTATAATTTTTATTAATACTGATGTTCTTGTTTGATGTTTCCCATCTAAAGAGACCAGAAGTGAAATCTCGACCAAGTATATGACTTCTGATCCTGCTTTAGATGCTTCTTCTCCACTGTGGACACTGTTTGCCTATTTTCTCCATCCTTCACTTTCGATCTGCTTCTATTGTTGGATCTCCAGTGTTTGGCATCCAGTATTACCTGATTTCATTCCTGCAGGTGCCAAGAAAAACAAAACCACAGCAGCTTATCAGGTTCCCTGCAGCTGCAGGATGACCAGGCCACCTCACCCTGAGTCTCTGTGCTGTGGTCAGCCCCAGGCACCTGATGTCTGCCGAGCCCCCCTGTTTCTTGTACAGCTTGACTTCATTGTCTGTGGCAAGATCATCCGTGGGTGAGGCTGATATAGCAGAGAGAGATGGGACAGATATTGCCTGGGACTCAGGTCATGGGCTCTTTCCATTCATTTGCCCCTGGACTTTTTGTTTGAACAGCTTTTTTGAGGTCCAATTTACATAACATAATTTACCTCTTTTAAGTGTAGAATTAGGGGATTGAATGTTTAGAGGTGTACAACCATACCACAACCCAATCACCCAAAATGATCTCTTGTACCTATCTACATTTGATCCTCATTTCCAACTGAAGCCCCAAGCAACCAGGAATCTACTTTTTGTCTCTATAATTGGCCTTTTCTGGACATTTCATACAAATAGGATTCAGCATATTGTCTTTTGCATGTAGCTTCATTAGCTTGGTGCAGAACTGTTAAGGTTCACCCATTTTGTAGCATGGTTTATTTGTTTTTATGATTGAATAGTCATAAAAAATTGCAGTGGCCATTGTATGGACCTTCCAAGACTTGCTTATCCATTTACAAGTTGGTGAACAGTTCAGTTGTTTCCACGTTTGTGTTCTTATGGCTAAAGCCCCTAGGAGAAGGCCACGTGAACATATGTCTTTACTACTTTGGGGTGGGTAGCTTAGGGTGGAACAGCTAGATCCATTGGTAACTTGACATGGAACTTTCTAAGAAACCACCAAACTACTTTCCAAAATGGCTGGAACAGTATACAGCCGAGCCGGCCCCGTGGGAGGGCAGCCCCCTCACCAACACCAGTTATACGGCTTTGGGTCACAGCCAGGATAGGGAGCGTGAAGTGGTATCTCAAATGCTAGCGAACGTTTCCTGAGTGGCTGGACCATACTGACCATACACGTCTTTATATCGTGCTCAGATCTCCTTGGTAAGATGGCTATACTTCTGCCTATTTTTAACTGTATTGTCTTTTATTGATTGTGAGAGAGCTCTATATGTTCACAATACCATCCTCTGTATGAAATAAGATTTGCAAACTTTTTTGTCTGCTCCAAGCTTGACTTTTTATTCTCTTAGTGATATGAGGTCCAGTGTGTCATTTTGTTTCTTTCTTTCATGGAATGTGCATTCGGTGTTATCTGAGAAATATTTGCATAATCATTTCAAAATTTTCTCCCATTTTAAATTGTGACTTCAATGATCCATTTTGGGGTAATTTTGAAGTTCGGTCTGATTTCAACTTTTGCATGTGGTTATCCAGTTGTCCCTGTGCCGTTTGTTGGAAAGCTCACCGTTTCAACAGTTGAACTTTCTGAACACCTTTGCTGAAAATCAACTGACAGTAACATTAGTGTTTATTTGTGGATTGTGAGTTATTTTCCATGAATCTTTCTGTATATCTGTATCCCAGAACCACATTCTCTTGATTTACTGAAGCTTTTCAGTAAGTTTTTAACAAGGAAAGTGGAATTCCTCCAAATTTCTTCTGTTTCAAGATAATTTTGACTATTGGGGATCTTTGCATTTTCACGTAAATTTTATGATTATCTTGTCAATGACTATGAAAAGCATGCTGCTTGCTGGCAGGCACAGAATCGAATCCGTGTATGGGTTTGATGAGAACTTCCATCTTAAACATATTGACTTTTCCAATCCACAAACATGGGATCTCCATTAATTTCAGCAATATTTTATAGTTTTTAATGTAAAAGTCTTACTTTTTTTGGTATGCTTATTTCTGGGTATTTATTCCTTTTGATGCTAATTCATGTGAATAACTATATTCTAAATTTCATTTTTTAGATTGTTCATTGCAAGTATGTATTGTTCTTTTTTCCTCCTTTTCCCTCTTTTTGACTTGCTCAAATATGTAAACGGTAAGACTGGGTATCCTTGCCTTGTTCCTGGTTTTAGGGGAGGAAACATTGAGCTTTTCACCATTAGGGATGATGTTAACTGGGTTTTTCATCAATATACTATAACAGCTGCTTCCTGTTCCTAATTTGTCGAGGATTTAACCCACCAATGATGTTGGGTTTCATTAAACACTTTTTCTGCATCGGTTGAGATGACCGTGTACTTTTTGTCCTTTATTGGTATGGTTTATTATATTAGTTGATATCTGGATATTAAATAAACTTGCAGTCTTGGGCTGAATCCCTCTTGGTCATGGTGTATAATCTTTGTATATATTGCTGGATTCAGTTTCCTAGTATTTGGTTGAGGAATTTTGCATTGGTGCTCCTAAGAGATACCGGTTTGTAGTTCTCCATTCTGGTGATGGTTTTTGCGTGGTTTTGCTGTCAGTGTATTATTGGTTCCACAGCATGAGTTGGGAAGTGTCCCGTTCTCCCTGACTTTGCAGAAGAGTTTTTTGAAGACTTGGTATTATTTCTTCTTTAAGTGATTTGTAGAGTTTATCAATGAAGCTGTCTGTGCCTAAGTTTTCCCTTGTGGGTGGAAATATTTTTCACGTTCATTCACTTCCAGTATTCATTACAGATATATTCAGACTATTTTTTTTTAAAGATTTTATTTATTTATTTGAGAGAGAGCATGAGCAGGGAGAAGGGCAGAGGGAAAGGGAGAAGCAGACTTCCCGCCGAGCAGGGAGCTGAACACGGGGCTCCATTCTAGGGCCCCGAGATCATGACCTGAGCCAAACGCAGATGCTTAACCAACTGAATCACCCAGGCACCCCCAGACTTTCTTTTTTAAAATCATTTTTTGGTAATTTATGTTTCCAGAAATTTGTCCATTTTATTTAAATATCTAAGTTGTTGGTATAAAGTTGTTTATAGCTATCCTTAAGATTCCTTTGATTTCTGTAGGGTTGGTAGTTATATTTCCTTTTTGTCTCTATTTTTGGTAAGTTTTGTCCTCTTTGTCTCTCTTCTTGCTCAGTCTGGCTAAAGGTTTGTCAAGTCTGTTGACCTCTACATAGAACCAACTCGGGTTTCACTGATTCTATTGTTTTTCTGTTTTCTAGTTCATTGATTTATTCTCTAGTTTTAATTATCTTTTTGGTTGTGTTTTCCTTGGGCTTAGTCACTTCTCTTCTGGATTTTTATGTGGCAGCGTAAATGATTTGGTTGAAATTTTTCTTCTTTCTAATGTGGTTGTTCCAAGGTATGGGTCTTTTGCTTGTCATGACTTTAGCAGTTTCTTATCAATGTAATGTATTTTTATTCTCATCATTTCCAAATATTTTAAAATTTTCCCTGAGATTTCTTTTTTGAAGAAAATTTTAGAAGTGTATTATTTATTATACAAATATTTGTGTATTTCCTGAACTTCTCTCTGCTATTGCTTTTCAAATTTGACTTCATTGCGGATGGAGCACATGGTTTATTTGATTAGTTAATTTTATGTTTATTGAAAATTATTTTATGGGTTAACATATGACCTATCCTGGAGCTGAAGGAAGACAGTGTTTGGAAAAAGGTCAGTTCCCCAGGAAAATGCCATAATCCAAATATTTAATGGCCTATGAATGTATACACTTGAGACGTGCTTTACAACAAGCACAAATCTTAGTCCTCCTTGTCTGTCTGTCTGAGTGTGCTTTATTTTTTCATCCGATTGTTACCCTTCTTTATCATTAACATAATATATGTTATGCGTGTATATGTATTTCCTCCAAAGGTGACACTGCTCCGTGAACAATTCACTGAGATAGTTAACCCGAAGGATTTGAGACTCCATGCGTGTACTGTGATTCACAGGTCTGATTTCAGTGGCTGAACTCGAGGGGGGCTGCCGGGACGTTTGTCACAGGAAGCAGGCCAGCGACACGGCGGACTCTCTCTAGGAAGGACGTGACCGAAGGAAACCCTCACGGGGCGCTGAGCTCCGCGCTGACCCCGTGTCAGGATCCAGAATGTCCACGGAGAGAAGAGTTGACCAGTGACTGTCCTCTGTGGCCACGGTAAAGCCAGCAACGCACAGCGGCCTTGCAGAGAGCTGACGACGCAGTAGATTTGGGCCTGAGTATGGAAACGACCCGTCGACATCGGCATCCTGCAAGCATCCCCTGAGATGCGAAAGGCACCAAGGACCCATACGCGGGAGATGACGTATTTCGGCAGTTACACGCCTGCAGGTAGGAACACTTGTCTGCTCACGTGCAGTACAGAGACGGCAGCCTCCACGTCAAGCCCCTGGCCGCCTGTTACACGGGACCCCCGGGCTTCTGGCCCCCGGTGCGGAGGCCTCCCCTGAGTCTGGGTTCACGGCCTTGGCCTTACGGAAACCAGGGAGATGCCAGGTCGTGCCGGGCACCTCCTGGTAGGACCCCCCCGGGGAAGGCCAGGCGAGGAGGAGGAGGCCGCACGATGAGGGTCATAGGGGAGCAGCCGGGGCCCCTGCTCGCCCCCCACCACCGCAGGGGAGGCGGCCTATGCAACACGTGGCTCGGCGGGGAGCAGCGCTGAGCGGAGTTGTGCCTCAGTCCTTGACTTGGGATTCTGAGAAGCAACACAGTGGGGGTGGTTTTAAGCCAAGAAGTTTGGGGGCCGTTTCCTGTGCTTCCATAAATAATAAAACAGGGCCTTACACCCACCCACCCAGGAATCCTAAAGACCTCAGTGCTTTGGGTGATGCTTGAAGACTGTAAGGAATTTGGCCTTGGGTCATTCTCTCCTCGGTGTTTTTTCTTTTTCTTTTTTCCTTGGAGTAATAAATTATCTCTATAAATACAATTGGTAAAAATGTTAAAAAATTATTTGTTAAGTAAAATGGGTAAACATTTACCTTAGATTACAGATTGTTATGAATTTAAACGTAAATAATATACTTTTTTTTTAACATGAAGCATTTTTGTTACTGAGGTTTCAGGCTCTCTGGTGCTTCTGACCCATGTAGTTAACTATGTAAACATGCGATGTGTCTCTCGGGGGGTTTGTATCTGTGAGCAGGGGAGGAATGCAAACATCAGTCATGTTACCACCAGTAAAACTCTGCGCAATAAAATACCCTCTAGTTTTCAAAGGAACGGCACCAGCTCGGACTCTGGTGAACAAGGGAGCCCACGAAAGGTGGTGTGCGTTAGTTAGCCAGGCCAGGGGGTTCCCAAGCCAGCGAGTGTACCCTGGAAAAAAGGATTTCAAGTCTAACCTGAGGCTGGCGCAGGGGGAAGGCCAGGAGGGGCTGCCGAGTGCTGCTTGTCGGGGTTCTCTCCTGGGTGCAAAGAAGCTCTCAGGGTCAAGCAACTCTTTTCTTCTCTTTTTGTAAAAGCCAGTTGATATGTGTGAGTAACCCAACAGTGGTTCCTTCAAACCATCACTAACCTTCCCATGCCCCGCCTGCCACAAGCTTTTTTTAATTTTTCAAACCCAGGAGCCCAGATTTCATTCCTTTTGGTGACGTTTTAGAATTAGAATTAGGAATTAGGAGATGCAATCCTGAGTTTGCGTGAGGTAGTTTGAGGTTGAGGCAAGAATCAACGAGGAAGGGCGCCTGGGTGGCTCAGTCGCTAAGCGTCTGCCTTCGGCTCAGGTCGTGATCCCGGGGTCCTGGGATCGAGCCCCTCATCGGGCTCCCTGCTCTGCGGGAAGCCTGCTTCTCCCTCTCCCGCTCCCCCTGCTTGTGTTCCCTCTCTCGCTGTGTCTCTCTCTGTCAAATAAATAAAAATAAAATATTTTAAAAAAAAGAATCAAAGATGAATTTGAGGCTCTGAGCCTCTCTACGGTGTAGCCACATGGACAATTTTTCTCATGTTTCTCCCGAGTATTTTGAACACAGCACCCCCTAGGTGTTTGTTCTATTCCCAAAGCTAAGATTAATCCATGACCAGTAGGTCGATGAGCTGTGTTAGGGTCTGTGCTGTGGGAAGCAGGTGTAAGGAGCAGCTTCTGCTGATAAGGAGGATGCAGTACAGTTGGGTGGGGCGGGGGGGGGGGGGGGGGGAAAAGGGGGGAGAAATAAAATCAGGTGTTGTTAGGAACTGAGATGATGTCTCCGTATACCTGACACCAAATCCGTGGTTTAAAACCTACTGCTTATCACAATTATCCTAGAAGAAGTTTGCAAAATCTAGACTCCTGGGCCCAAGCCCAGAGCTGCTGAAGCAAATGGTAATGTTCATGGTAAATTCTTGGAGACTGAATTTTCAACAAGTTGTCAATTAATCACATGCACCCAGCCCAGAAGGAAATTGTTTGGGAAAAATTGTCTGGGAACTACACAGATGAGCAAAAACAGAACAAATCAACTGCATGCCTCGCAGAGGGTTTTGTTCAGGGCAATCCTTAAAATGGTACTAAAAGTGTATTGAAAGCACTTTTGGCTTTGGGATGTTTGTGACACCTAATTTTGGCTGTTTCGGTGCTTTTGCATGGACTTTTTGTCTCTCTATGTGGTCCTGGCAGGCGGGAAGTTACTGGGTCTCCCACTTCCTGTTCTAAGGGAAACTCTCCATCCACATGCCCTCTCTTGGGGGATGCGAATGTCACCCTGGCTGGTGTTCCCACCTGGAAGGGAGCCCCACACCATCAGGAGGGGAAAAGCACAAGAAGGGGGCATGTAACTCCCACCACCTGGAATTCGAACTAGGAACTTGTCTCAGTCTGTTCTGGCTGCTGGAATGAAGCACATGGACTGGGAGGCTCATAAACCACAGACACCGATCTCTCGTGACTCTGGAGGCTGCAAGCTGGAGACCAGGGCACGGTCAGATTCCAGTGAGAGGCCGCTTCCCCGTGGCAGCCCTCTCGCCGTGTCCTCACCTGGGGGGAAGGGAGCCAGCCGGCTCTGTGGCCTCTCATGAGGGCGCTGACCCCACCACAGCACTGGGGGTTAGGATTTCAACATATGAATTTGAGGGGGACACAAATATTGCGTCCATTGCCGAACCATCAAGGAAGAGAGCTTTGGCAGGGACGAGCATGGCGCTCATTTGCAAAGGAAGGCAGATGCCTGGAGAACCAGGGATCCACGCGGGAAGGTGGAGCAGACAGATGGCCCGAGGTGACGGGTGTTCCTGTGGGTCAATCAGGGAAAACGAGCCGTGACGAGGAGAGGTGTTTGTTTCCTGCCTAATTACCCAGCAGGTCACTCTACTCCGGTTCTTACACACTGCCTGTGATTGTGCCCTTGTGACCAAGAGCTATAGAATCCTTCAGAGTATCACTCGGGAGTGTGGGGCTCTGTGGGAACGCGCTCCAGCGTGTGGTCGCCGCGAGAGTGTAGGTGAGCCACTGAGCCTCTCCATTCTGCCTCCTCATCCGTGAAAATAAAGGAAAAGACGGGTGGTTGCGAGGGGACTAGTCGGTGTGGTGAGGATGCAGGACAGCTCCAGCAGAGCAAGCGCCCAGTAACGCTCACCGCTTTGATTACAGCGTTCTTTAATTATTGTCATTTTTTATTATGTTATGTTAATCACCATACATTACATCATTAGTTTTTGATGTGGTGTTCCATGATTCATTGTTTGCGTATAACACCCAGTGCTCCATGCAGAACGTGCCCTCCTCAATACCCATCACCAGGCTAACCCATTCCCACCCCCCTCCCCTCTAGAACCCTGTTTGTTTTTCAGAGTCCATAGTCTCTCATGGTTCGTCTCCCCCTCTGATTCCGCCCCCCTTCATTCTTCCCCTCCTGCTATCTTCTTTTTTTTTTTTTAACATATAATGTATTATTTGCTTCAGAGGTACAGATCTGAGATTCAACAGTCTTGCACACTTCACAGAACTCGCCATAGCACATACCCTCCCCAATGTCTATCACCCAGTCCCCCCATCCCTCCCACCCCCCACCACTCCAGCAACCCTCAGTTTGTTTCCTGAGATTAAGAATTCCTCATATCAATGAGGTCATATGATACATGTCTTTCTGATTTATTTTGTTTAGCATAATACCCTCCATTCCATCCACGTCATTGCAAATGGCAAGATCTCATTCCTTTTGATGGCTGCATAATATTCCATTGTATATATAGACCACATCTTCTTTATCCATTCATCTGTCGATGGACATCTTGGCTCTTTCCACAGTTTGGCTATTGTGGACATTGCTGCTATAAACATCGGGGTGCACGTACCCCTTCGGATCCCTACTTTTGTATCTTTGGGGTAAACACCCAGTAGTGCAATTGCTGGATCATATGGTAGCTCTATTTTCAACTTTTTGAGGAACCTCCATACAGTTTTCCAGAGTGGCTGCACCAGCTTGCATTCCCACCAACAGTGTAGGAGGGTTCCCCTTTCTCCGCATCCCCGCCAACATCTGTGGTTTCCTGACTTGTTAATTTTAGCCATTCTGACTGGTGTGAGGTGGTATCTCATTGAGGTTTTGATTTGGATTTCCCTGACGCCGAGAGATGTGTCTGTTGCCATTTAGCATTCCTTAATTATTTTGATGACAAACTAGTGTCTGAGAGATAGACTCCCTGAAATGATGTTAATGATTTATTTCCTATACGTAAGAATTCCAACTCAGATTTAGTAATTAATCTTGGGATTATGGTCTCAAATATTGGATATAGTTGCCATAGGCTTTTATTTTTTTTAAAGGTTTTATTTATTTATTTGAGAGTGTGTGAGAAAGAGAGCACGAGTTGGGGGGGTCAGCAGAGGGAGAGGGAGAAGCAGATTCCCTGCTGAGCAGGGAGCCCAATGTGGGGCTGGATCCCAGGACCCTGAGATCATGACCTGAGCAGAAGGCAGATGCTTCACCGACTGAGCCACCCAGGTGCCCCCTGCCATATGCTTTTAGAAAGGCACTTTAAAAATTATTCAGGAGGAGTTTTGCTATGAATTTTTAAAGAGTACACTACTAAGAAAAAAAGGAAAATGAACAAAAAGCCTACTCAAGTGTTATGCAAATAGTACTTGTAACTCAGTGTGAATCATCCAGTGATGACATCTTATGTGCATTTTAAAATTGCTTCAGAGCCAACAACTCAGAAGAGGTCACATGCCCTGAAAAACTGTGTCTGGTAAGGAAAAGTGGCTTCAGTGATTGCAGGGTTATTGATTTTAAATAACACCTAAGACAAGTTTGAGTAAACTTACTTCACGAAATGGGGAAGGGAAAAAGTGACATCTCTAAATGAATATACTATTTTCCATGACATGTTATTTTAAATTAGTATGTATGTATCAAAATTAGTAAATTATTACAGTAGACATCTAATTTAGCCAAATCTTTGTAATTTTGCATAATTAAATTTCTCATTGGGAATAGAGGGGTAATGGCTCATAAGGGCTTTGGTTTGCCACGTTTCTAACAATAAAGTGACAGCTTTAGGTCAAGATTAATTTTTTTAAATATTACAATAATATTTTTAAGTTTTAAAGAAGAACCCCATAGGGTTTTACAACATTTTTTTCGCAAGCTTAGATTCTAAATACCTTCCCTCAAAAAGGGAAGGTACCTGACGGTACCCAAGGCAGACTTGTTATAGTGACCAGCACCGAGCGACATGGGTCACTCTGTCCTCGTGCTACAAGGTGCGTGCTGCAGGGCTTGCCATTGAGGACTGCGATGGTGTTTGGAATATATTATACAGTCCATGGTCCACGTATGAATAGATAAATACTATATGGAAAAAAGTATGAAGAGCAAATAAATGAGACCTGCTGTACAGGGTCCGGCAAACTCACCCTCGCCGCAGAGCGGGCGCCAGACAGACCCAGGAGCGCTGAGTTCCTCTCTCTCAAACACCGTGTGGCATCAGGCGCCACAGTGTCGGGGGGCGCCGTGGGGACAAGCCCTTGTCAGCTTCTGCCAGCTGTGCTCTTTGCAGCGGGGATAGATCGCCAACCACTTCACCCTCACTGCCCAGGACAGAGCAATCTCCAACAGGATTCAGAAGGGGCCTTAAAAAGCATTTTGGAGTTTTAGCATCTAGTCAGCACGGAGGCACCTGACGGCCAGCAAGTCTCTGCTGAGCAGGTGCGAAGAGCTACGAGTTTCCGTGCAGGAGGACCGTAGTCTTCTTGGCTGTGAGACTGGCAGGTGGACTTGAGAAAATCACGGCGCCGTGGAGCTCTCGCTTCCTTCGGAGGGGCTTCTCCACTTGGGTGGCTGCTCCTCAGCTGCTCACCGCACTCCCCAGCGTGCGGCCACCTCCGACTGCTCGACAGACCACCCCGTGGGCACGGGGGCGGCTCCTTCTCTGGTTCTCCTCAGGAGTACGGCACTGCTGGTGAGTCTCATTCTCCTTGGTTAAAGAAGAGCGTTTCGGGTCATAGCTCTGTGTTAATACCCATGACAGTGGTTAGCCTATTTTAGTTTTTTTTTTTTTTTTTAAATTTCAAATCTGTCAGGGACCAAATTCATAAAAGCAAAGGGGTTTTGCCAGTCACGTCATGACTGGCGTGGGCGTGAGCCGAACTCCTTCCAATGATACTGTCTTGAATCTGCCAGCGAGTTGGGAATTGGCAGGATTTTAATGGAAGGAAGTCATCGCTGGGGTCCAGACACACCCTCTCCCTGAACTTCGTCTTCATTTTCTTTAAAAATACCACACAAACAAACAAAAAGTAGAGCCATCTGATAGTGATCAATGTTAATCTAAAACAGCAAATTCTTCTTCAACACCAAAAATTCAGATGCACATTTCCTCCCTCTCAGCTTTGCCAACATATTTAAAATCACTATTTCTGATCATCTACATTTTTTGTTACTGTTTCTGTCTGAAGATGTCGAAGCAACATTAAAAAAAACACAAGACTCCCTGACCTTCCAGGCATCACATGGCAAGCGCTTCTCCCTCGTCATCTCTCCAGATGGGAAACAGAGGCACAGATTTTATCCGAGCACGTCCATGGCCAAGACAGGGAAGGATGAGGGTGTTTTATGGCAGGCTGAATCCTGCTGGCCGCCTTCTTCTCCCTTGAATTCATATTTATGTATCAGTGTTGAAAAGTGATGAATACAACAGCCCTGATTTCTGGAGCTCTGAACCTAAAATCAGAACTGGAAAACCTTAAGAATTATCTCACTCAAGTACATCAGATCAGTGGTGACCTATGCTGGTGCTGAAACTTTCCAAAATGGATTTTTCCAGGCATCTTGCTCCTTTGCTCTGTTCAAAGTGCATCTCTTTGTACAATGTTATTTCCAGGCATATGAAAATCCGCTTTCTGTAGAGTTTTTAGGTGAATGATTTGCAAGTTGGCGTCCCAGAAACATATGATCTATCTTTATCTGCTCATCCGACATCTTGCTCTATCATCCATCCATCTGCCCATCAGTCCATCATCTATCTGTCAATGCTGACATGATATTTTGCTTCTGAGCAAATGACCTCAGTTTTGTGCATGGCCTAAATGAAAATTTATTTTCGTGCCTGCATATCTGTGAGTCTGTCACTCATATAAACTATAGCTTCTGTCCTTACAGAATCCAGGCCCGTGCACATATTCTCAAGTGGGTAACTGCAGTGCGTGCCTCAGGGGACTGGGGCTGACTGACTTCCAGGGAGAGCGCTGTTGTCTTGGCCGGCTGCGTGTTCTTTCTGCCATAAAAAGAGAGTCATGATAAGATTGGGCTATAGATACTTTGGGTGCTTATTGTGAGTTTTGGGTTCCTCTTGGCTAACTTTATCTTTGTGGTAAGGTTGCATCTTGCTACTTGATTTATCTTGGAAGCAAACATGTCCTACAGCCCCTTCTTCAAGTACCAGATCCAGTTTAATCTGGAAGTTTCCGGGGGGGTAAGGCATACTTTAAAAGCACTGTTTGCAACTATGTTTCTGATTCTGTAACAATCAGAATTTTCTTGTTACAGCGTCACCAGAACGAAATGTAGCAATAACTCGTGTCCTGAGTTTTGTAAAGGGGATTTTGCAATCGAGTTTCCAGGATTTCCACTTAAAAATGTCTACCAGAACAGCCCCATCACTTTCTCAGTTGTAATAAATAAATATGAGAAAGTTCAACACAGTATTTTACAGCGATGGAAATGCATTTCTATCAGTTTTTGAGTTTCATGCCTGTCTCCATTTGGAAAGTAGACTCTGCCTTTGAAAAATGTGTAAAACAAGTGTTCCAGACAAGAAGTTGCAAACTGGCAAACCCACGGTCATCCTTGGTGACCCAAAGGCTCATTTTGTTCAAATGACATTTTAGAAATCAGGTCTTTTACGTAAAATACACATTTCATGCTTCTGTGAAAAAAATCAGAAGATTTGACCCTCTGTCCCTACCATGACGAGGACCAGCTGTCTGGAAGCCAATCGAGCCCGCTGCTTCCTGAGTCTCCACGCTGGCAGATTCCCCGTCGAGCCCCGTGGTCCCTCGGCTGTCCGGTCGGTTCACCGGCGTGGACACCCAGGCTGGGACCGTGCGTTTTCCCTCTGCTCTTGCAGCTTCGGTATTTCAACCAGCACCTTGCACATATTTTGCCTCCCCTGATGCTGAGTGGTCTGCATGGATGTATTTGTATTACAGAATCTCACACACTGAACAGGAGGCAGTTTTTTTGAAGGTTTTCAGAAAACCCTTTGAGATCATTGGCAGCACGTGGAGCAGCAACATCAGGATCACGGGGGAGTCCCCTGTTCTGACCCGTGGACAGAGAGTTGCAGATTTGTGCCACCGCACAATGTGATAGGCCCCGGAGTATATACAAGAAATCAAAGGAATGGGAGCTGCTTTTCCAAACGTGAAAGGGGATCCGTTCACTCAGACGCCATGGTGCGAGGGGCGGCATGTCAAACACCTGCCCTTCGGGGGAGCCCAGCCGCTCGCGGTGTCTGGGACCCACCACACAACGGTGGCCCGGATGTGCAGAGGCCTTTCAGCAAAACAGAACTTCTCTGAGATTTACTGGAGTCAGAGACCCTTTCTGTTTTGCTAGTGTCCCTTTCGTGTTTGTTCTCTGTCCCAGGGCCCCCGTGAACAGATAGCCCTGAACACGCCTGGTGCTGCCTCATGGACGGCCTATGTGGTGGAATAAAGATTAGGATTTCCCCATTGGTCTTACTCTTCTTTTTCTCTTCAATTTCCTAGAATATGGTTATAGTAAATGTGCATCAGATTTAAAAAAAAAATTTGAAAACCAATGATGGCTTTCTTGATGTGAAGCAAAATGAAATTCTTGCTGTTAATTAGAGCTTTATTGGAAATCCCAAGAACTAGTTAAGTGAATTCTTTCTCACTGCCATAGAACAGAAAAAATTTGGAATGTTTTTGCAAGAAGCAATAGGGCCCCCTACCGTCCAGTTTGAACAAAGGCGACCATTCAAGGGAACCATCTGCTCTTCAGGCAAGAACCGCTTGCACGTGGCTCTTTGCCTTCCGGGAGCAGGGTTTTAACCATGCCCTTCCCACAATGCTACAATAGCACACTGCTGGGTTGGTTCCTCTGAATGTGTCAGATTCCAGGTGGCCCGTGGCACAGGATTGGGACCCATCTCATTCGAGGAGGACCCAGCCTCCCGATGACCGCGTGTGCGCACGGGCCATCTGACCGTCATCGCCGGGCTGCTGGAGGGGGGACCTGGGGCTGGAGCGGTTCCGAGAGGAGGCCCCTGGCCTCACGACGGCAGGTGTAGAGAGAGCGTGGGGACCGATGCCGGAGGCTCGTGTCCGGGCAGTGGGAGGACGGTTGTCAGAAGGTGCCCCTGACTGCACAGCAGAGAAATCCCTGCAACGTTCAAGGCAACTTGTTGGACAAGGATGCTGCCCAGAGAAAGCTGCCCATGGGGCCCTGTAGGGTGGGCAGAGAGGACAACTAAGGTCCTGAGGCTACCCCAGAGGGAAGGCCAGTGGAGCTGCTGCCGAGCAAACTGGTGGGTCTCCGACGGGATAGACGGAGGACAGGAAGGAGAGGAGCAGACTTCTGCTTCTGTGAGGCTACGTAGAGGGTGGGCTCCGGGTTTTGTTGAGGGCTGGATTCCGGACTTGACCTGATTTAGGTGCCGGGGCTCCGCATGTACGCAGGGACGCGTCCATGATCTGGCCAGCTGAAGAGCCATGGACTGGACATGAGCTCGCTGAGAGAAGGGCTGGCGCCGTCAGGATGCTCTGGGGAGAGCCAGGGGCCGGTGGGTCCTGCCAAGGTGCCCGATCCAGTCCGGAGGGCAGTGACTCCAGGGGTGAGCAGGGGAAGCTGGAGGGGCAGTGTCAGGGGTCCCTGCCGGGAGCTCACCCTCAGGGGCTCACTGGAAGACCCAAGGCTCTGGTCATGGCAGAGGTCGAGGCAGGCATTCGTTAAGGAACGGATACTGAGGCCACCGTGTCAGGGACTATCGCCCAGGAGTGTGGGAAGAAAGGGCTTCAGGTCGAACCAAGAGTTACATGGGACGTTTGCAGGGTCCTGAGGGAGAAGTCAGCGGGGGGAGGATGGGGCTTGAGTTTGGACATGACAGCCAGTAACCCTAAATACAGCAATAGGCATCAGGGAAATGGGAGGTAGAGGTTCTCCTAGAAAGACAGGCCAAGGGAGAAACTAACACCTTTTGTTTGCAGAAGGCTGGCCGTGTGGATGTGTGTATGACCTGCCAGGCATCAGAGTATCTGGGAAGAAAACAGGGAAAATGATGCCAAGGCAGGTCCTCGCAGGGATCCAGTAGGGGACAGACCTCAAGGAGGCAGCCGTAGCATTGTGCCCAATGCAGCCTCGGGGAAGAGAGAGATTTGCAAGAAGACAGAGTAGGGCTGGGAAGGGGACCCCAGTCCTGGAGGGAGGGGAAGAGCTGCAGGGCGTGACGCCAGTCAGGTAGGTGAGCCCCCGACCACCCTGGGTTAGCCTCAAAGGTCTGGGGGCCCCAAAAAGGTCCTTAGCCGGCAGTCAGAAAAGCAGTTTCTGGAAAGATGGAGGAGAGACTGAGCCTGGCGAGACCAGGGAGCTCAAGTCGGAGGCCACTGGTGCTCAGGCGGAAGGCAGCTGGTGCTGGCCTGCGCCCCGCCATGCCCTTGGGCTCAGTGGCTTCACTGCCCAGTGAGCGGGTCTGCCTCCGTAGGGAGGGTGTGCTGTCCACACACACGGGCTGGGGAAAGAGCTCGCAGGGGCCTCTAACAGGGACGGGCCTGGGGCACCGAGGAGCGCAGGGGAGAGTTGGGTGCAGGTGAGTGTGGGGTGCGGCTGCTGCAACCGCAGCCAGGATCCAGCCGCGGCACTGGGGATCCAGGTCGGTACCAGCCGCGCATTAGTTTCTTTGACCAGCGCTGAACAACCCAAACAGAACCCTCAAATCTCTACATTAACCAGACTCTAGCATCCCTGTGAAAATATCCACAACTTTCCATCTGACTAGACTTTGATTAAAATAAAAGCAAAGGGTGCCTGGGTGGCTCAGTCGTTAAGCGTCTGCCTTCAGCTCAGGTCTTGGTCCCAGGGTCTTGGGATCGAGCCCCGCATCGGGCTGCTTCCCCCTCTCCCACTCCCCCTGCTTGTGTTCCTGCTCTCGCTATCTCTCTCTCTGTCAAATAAATAAACAAATCTTTAAAAAAATAAAAATAAAATAAAATAAAAGCAAAAATACACAAACTCCATGTGCCCTGCAGGTGCCTCCAAGACCCGGAACCATCCAAGCCGGCTTGGGAAGCCTGGTTTGCGGAGGCAGGTCGGGGGCCCGAGCGCCCGGCCACCAACACAGGTCAGCACCAGCACAGACCCGCGGGGCGAGGACAACATCGCTGTGTGAACTTCTCCGGGAGACGAGGAGGCTCGCGGGGTCATGAACCCTCCTAAGTCCAAGGGAGTTCATAGACGGGAGGGTTGGACAGGGGACCTCATCGAGGCGTGTGGCTCAGTGTTGCGTCTGCCCGGCAAAGACGGAGCTTTGCTCTGGACGGTGGGCTCCTCCGGTCGTGAGTGGGATCCGGTGCCCATCACCCTGCTACTGTCCTCCATCCACTCCAGGGAGCCGTCAGTGCAAAGATGTGCCATTATTGACGCGAACAAACTGCCAGCTAAACAACAAAATGCACTTTTTATGACTTAGAAGCTTTATTTTTATACTTATCAAGTGTTCTTCAACGTATTTGTTGAAATACCTCTATTTATACCTACATAAATCCATGTATTTAGCCATAGATCTGTATATTATTATTTTGAAAGCATGAGAGGACAGTGTAGGATGTGTGAGCTGGTGAAGGTATTACTAAACATATTCACAGTGGGGTCACAGTCATTCCACCACGCTGGACTGAGCCACAGAGGCCCACATTTCTGCATCCTGTGGCTGCCCTCCGTGGCTGCCTGGGGGCGGAGGGAGAGAGAGAATCCCAAGCTGACTCCGTGCTAAGCGCAGAGCCTGACGCGGGGCTCGGTTTCACGACCCAGAGATTGTGGCCTGAGCCGAAACCAGGAGTCAGCACTTAACCAACTGAGACCCCGGGCGCTCCTGAAATGCTTTTTAAAAGACAAGGGTAGAGTCACAGAGAGCTTGGCAACCCTGCCCCGCTGCAGAAAGGGTGGCCGCGAGACCAGGACGGGCTCCATCTCGGGCAGAGAGCCAAGGCCGAGATGGCCCGGGGTCATCTTGCCAAACTCATGCCAGGCGGATAGAAGACGGCATCTCAGATGACAAAGGACATCCTTGCACTTTCCACCTCTTGTAAGTTACGCCGCTGTAAAGCCGAGGTTGCTGAGCCCGCAGGACGCTGTCTGCCTTCACGCGGCAGAAGGCGCACGGGCGGACTGAATCACAGAAGGAACTCAGAGCCTCTGGTCCGGGACGTAGAACATCGGTGTGCTTGGTGTCTGCCACGTGCTCGCCCGTCTGCGGAGAGAGTCCCCCCGGGGCTGTGGGGTCTGCCGCCTGCCAGGCTTCCCAGTGACCGAAGTAGACACTGCACCAACCGCAGACCCCGTGACTGGCTGTTCTCTTCCCGCCCTTTCCAGGTTGGCGCCTTCAGCAGACAAGGAGCCGCCTCACAGAGAGTCCTCATACGAACCTCACGTCTGCCATGGCCGGCCATGCCGAGAGCGTCTTCTTTACACACTGAGTCCACGGTCCCTCGTGGACAGATGCGGTCGCAGCAGGAGCTCCAGTAAAATCCCGTCACCTGCACTTGGATTAGGGGGTCCTAATCACTCACACTGAGCAATTACCAGGAACATTAAAAGGATGCCTTGTCCAGAAAAGGAATGTCATCCATTTGGATTTGGGAAGATAGTTTTTGTAGGGTACTGGGTTTCCCCGCAGTGGGACTCATTTTCAAACAGGGATTTTACAGGAAATTCCATGCATGTATGTGGGTGTGTGGGGGTCTGGCTCATGAACCCACACTTCTCTGTGGTGGGTCCTAGAATCCTTCCTGGCAACTCGCAGTACAACGAAGATCTGGAAAACCAGTGGAATCCTGTGAAGTGTGCTGGGCACTCCATTTCTGGTCTCGTGTTTAGGAAAGTTTCAATGATCACTGCCTCTACTTCTCCAGCTCCAGATCCTAAGTCCAGACCTTTCAGAAGACAAAGACCAAACTTCAGGAAAAGGAAGCCACCACGAGGCGGTGGGGACAGGTGGGGTGAAGATGCTCGCAGTTCCTTATACTGCATCTAAACAGACAGCTGCAGAGTAAAACGCTGGGTAAGAAATGGTCCCCCTAGACTTCTGCACGTGCGGGATTTCTCACTGAAACAGCCTCCTATGCTTTCTGTGTTGGTGGAGTTCCCTCGGCACACCTGCCCAGGCAGTGGACTTGGGGAGAGAGAGCCCTCCGTCCCTGGACGGTGCCTGGTCGGGACCAGCGTTTTCTGCTGGGGAGCTTGACCCTTGGTCTCCCGGAGCTTGACCCTCAGTTTCCCCAGACTCAAGGTGCAGCGTCCACTGCCGTGGCCACCACAGTCTCTCTCCAGACCCATCCAGATGACGAAACTTACCTTTCTATTTGAATGCCTTAGCAGCCAGCTTTTAATTTGCAAAATAAAACATTAGGTTTGGTACGGTTCAAGGGATTTGCGCAACTGATTTCTTCTCATTCTCATCTAGAAATATTGTTTGAAGGGTAAACATGGCCAGAATCTCAAAGACTGTTACGCATTAACCCGGCACTGGAGTCCATAATCACTTGCTTAGGAAAACATCGTTTGTGTGAGGTCTCTGTCTCTTGATTAACACAGTGGTTCAGTGAAAAGTATTTGTTTGTTTTAAAGACAGCTTTGGGACTTCCGGAGGGAACGGAGCGCAGGAGGACGACAGCTTTCAGCGCCATGGGAGCTGGCCGGTGTGGGCGCCAGGCCCAGCAGCACAGCCTGACAGTGTAGCCCCTCAGTGGTCCACGCGGCTCTGCCCAAGCATGAGTGTCCCTGGTCATTAACCTTGGATAATTGGTAACCTACCTGGCTGAGGGCCTCTGGAGGGGCGCCCAGATGTTTTGACAGTTGGGCAACCTTTGGAAACGTCAACCTTGTGAATCTAAGCCTCCGTCTGTCTCGGATGTTGTGCAGGTCGCCCCTTCAAAGCACATCGGTGGATAAGAAGTAACATGAAGGTAGGTAAATAAAATAACTTAAGGAAGTGCTGGGATTTTGAGTTGATGCTTCATGTGAGTGATTATAAGACTAAAACCTCATTAGGATCTTATGAGTTATCCTTGTTTTGACGCAGAAGTTGAGATAAGCCTGTGGTGAGGTAAAGGGCTTGGAATTCGGGGACTTGTGCTCCCACATCGGGGTGGGCGCCCCCAAACAAGCATCCGGGGATTTGTCTAGTATTCTGAGCAGGTGTGTTCAATGTGACAAACAGAATGCTCATTTTCCAAAATATCTACTGACCATCGGAACCGGGGTCCCTGGGGAATCAGGAGTAGTTAAACACACACACACACACACACACACACACACACTGCCTACCTGTGGTTTTTGGAAAGCTTTCAGAGTAAAGGCTTCCTTAACCTTCCCCTCAACTGCCAGGTGTGGGGCCCCAGTCCCTTACCAGGGTCCAGCAAGGGGCCCAACACGCTGACGAGCCTCAGACCCATGAGGAGATGAGCGCCAGTGTGGGGGGCTGCCTGGGCCGCCGGCCTGTGCAGCCAGCGCTCTGCTCCGTGGGCCCCCAGACCACATGGACCTGCCTCTCGGCACTAGCATGTCCTCAAGAGCCAAACTTTGTCACTTTCCAGTCAAGTTTCCCCTTGCGTAAAGCTGAAACATTTTCATTTTTATTTTGATGTAAGTCAATTTCCTCTTTTTCAAACTTTTATGGATAGAAAAATTACTTAACATTTTTCATCAAAACCATTCCTGTTGTCCACGACAACAACAAGCTGATGCCGGCCCTGATCAGCCCCTCCCGGCTCAATCCTTTGTGAACGAGTCTAAATTCACCCTAGGGAGTCTCCCCCTGGTTTCACGGGTAACGATAAACAGCGACATTTTAGACAGAAGAAAAAGCGATCGTCCGAAACCGTTCTTGGGAAGCATTGCCTGCCTTGGGGAGCCGGGAGCACGCTGCATGTTCCTCCAAGTTCTTTGGCAGGGACGGGGTGAGGGAGGATGATTAATAACAGACATTTGGAGAACCACGTGAATATGTGGGCAATCCTTATTCAGTTATGCAGAATATTTAAAAGTAAATGCTGTGATGAAATTTTTAGAAAAAACAACCTCAAAGCTTTGGGTTTGATTTACAGATATTGCAATTTTGTTCTGGAGGGAAAATAGTTGTTCCTCTTAGAATTTACCTTTGTATAGAAAGGAGATGAGTCAGAATCAATCCCCTGATGTGATTGTTTCCAGGGAGAGAAGAAGGAAACGCTACAACCCTGCAGAATGAGATCATCTGCAAGATTATTCCAAGAGATGAAGGAGAAAGAATATGCGTGCCCTTTGCATCTAAGCATTGTACCTAGGTTTTTTAACTTCCAGAGGTGTTTTTAGGGATTTAGACTAAAAAAATAAGGATGAGGCCAAAGGCCTTTCTGTGGGTAGCCTCCTAGCTCGTTCCCAGGTAGATAGGAGCAAAGATAGGTGCCTGTTTCTTGGGCTGATGCAGCCAAGATAGAGCTGGTGGTCACCTTGAAATGACCAAAGATGGGAATGGGTTGGGGCAGAGGAAATATTTTCTTCTTTGTGGTTCAAGAGGGGCTTTCGTTCTATTTTTCCATTTAATATTTTCTGAATTTGATATATACCCATCTGAGCCACAGCCACGGTCCTCCCGTGCCGTCCAGACTACAAATCTGAGGCCTTTCTAGAGACCTTCGTGAGGCAGTCTCGACTCCACATGATGGGGAAGCCACTTCTGAGAGAGAAAGAAAGGGGAGGTAATCCGAGCAAAGGAAAGACAAAAGTCATTTCCTAAATGACCAGGATGCTTCCTAAACATTCCAGATGGGGAAGATTTCAATTTGGAATTTGATGGATCACAGCTCACCTGTTTTATTACTGAGCACAACTGCTGACCAGACCCATTTGCTGCTGAGCTAGGTCTGTTCTGAATTCAGACTTGGCTAGTAAAAGTTCTATCATAAAAGCGATTCTTTGATGTCCAATCCTGGCACATAAAATCCAAAAATATGCTTTTACTAAGGTGAGGGAGTGAGTGGTTTGGGTTAGCATGTGAACGGTTACAAATATCAGAGGCTTGGAAGGATAGAAACTCAATTGGAAATTTCACTCAAGCCAGGTGTCTGGTTTAAATTTGAAGAAAAGAATATATTAAATATGTTTTATTGAGCTGTCATGCATGAAATTGTATCCTCACATATCTGAAAACACACTCGATCACTTTCTCAGAAGCTTGTAGGATCCCAGTGATTTTTGGGGGGAAAGGGGTGAGGAGATGCCCTTGCCTCGGCACACTGTCATACGGGGCCGGGAGCCCTACCCAGCCTGAGTGGATTGGGTTCACGGCTGATGGCAGCCCAACGTGGTGGTCAACACCCGCGCATGGACCCTGGCCACCATCACCACTGGCCCAGGGTGCTCTGGGTCAAGATTGCACACCCTGCCCACATAGTCAACAGAATAGTGACTTTTCGCGTGTGAAGGGAAGGAAGCGAGGTGTATTTCCTCTCAGAGGATATTGGGTGGATTGCCCCACCACGGCCGTCCCTACTCGGTTCCCTGAATGGGAATCTCAAGTGATTTAAAAGAAGCAAATGCATGGGTTGTGAAGAATGGACATAATGGACACAGTCCAAAGATGTACGGCATGGCTGTGACGATTCTGACTCTCAAGATTGATTTTTCAAAAAACTGAATTACAGAATGTAAAACAAAGCATCTGAGAAGCAGCATTATAAATAAAGCCGTCTGTTTGATGTAACTTATGGAATTCCATAGAAATCACCTTCTCTATATGTTCTCTCTACCCCTTGGGATTCAGGGACATGCGTAATGGCCGTAGAGTCCCTCAGGCACAGCTTCAAGCGGAGATGGGGAAGTTGCCGGCTGTCACCGTCGCCGTTAGTAAAACCGAACGTTGTTCTGGCACTTTGCATGTTAGCAGACTGAGGAGAGCCCATTTCCCGCGAGCACACGTGCTGACCCTACTGTTCACTGCGTGTGTGCCCGTGTGCGAGGGAAGTGCTCCTTCCGGCGGAGAAAGGACACCCAGTGTGCTCAGGCCGCGGCGGCCCGATGTCCCCACTCGCCCCCAGCACCTCCGACAGGAAGAAGTTCCAGCAGAGAACAGATTCTCTGTTACACAAAGATTGTGGCCTGGGAATGTGCCGGGAGCTAAGTGGAGGTCCCCCGAGCAGCAGCCTCTTTCCAGTAATTTCGCACGGGCGTTCAATGCTTCTAAAGCTGAGCACAGTTCCAGGGAGACCAATGCCAGTCCTAGAACCCTGGTCCACACCTCTGGCTGCCACGAGTGTGCGGCAAACACACGCCACGGGCAGGGCTCCCATCGGCCACGCGCACTCTCACAGCAAGTGACAGACTGGTGGAGGGTGGAGGTGTCACTCCGAGGTAAAGCACTTGGGTCACTGTGGACGTGTGTTGGGCTTTTTTACCACTTACAGCGGCAATTCACAAGGACACTCAACGCGTCCCTTTAGAGGAATAAAGAATCAGAGTCAAGCGAGGCAACAACCGCTCAGGATTGACATTTAGTAAAGGAAACAAATCACACACAGGTTGATGTATTCCATTAATTATTGCAATACATATCACGCTTTTTCTGAAAGACAAAGTTTTCGTGTCAATGGGAAAGAATGGTGTACTTGTGTCTCGGGCAGTGTGGTCCTTTCAGAATTCTCCGGATCATGGTTCTTACAACGTTGTCTGTAAAAGATCAATTGGCAAATATGTTAGGCTTTGCAGGCTACATGGCCTCTGCTGCACCTACTCAGCTCTATCATTGTAGCTCACAAGGAGCCGTACACAACACATAAATTGAATGAGCAAGGCATGTTCCAATAAAACTTTATTTTAAAAGAAAAAAGAACAGGCAGCCAACCTAAGAGCATGCTTTACTTACACGTTTGTAGTTCAATACCCTTTTAGTGATCAGGCTTTAGCTTCAAAATCCTATCTATTCTCCAAATCTAGATGAGCATTTGATCATATGTTTTCCTAAAACAGATTAGTGAATTAAAGAAATAGCAATAGAATATATCCCAAATGACACACACACAGAGACATGAGGAGGGGACAACAAAAACACAGGGACCTGTAGAATAGTATCGGGAATTATAACAGACTTACAATTGGAGTCTCAGAATAGTGAGACAAGAACATTTGAGAAAATAGTGGTCAAAATATTTTTAAATTTGATAAAAACTCCAAATCAATAGATCCAGAAAGCTCAATAAATCCTAAGTAGAAGAAACAACACATTCACGTATGCACAGACACACCAAACTCAGATCACAAGCCAATGGCCAAAGTCCAGGGATAAAGAGAAAATCTTAAAGGTAGCCCAACACACACAAAGGTAAAAATGGAAGACTTTTAAGTCAGAAGGTGACGGAATGACAGATGAAAGAAAAACCCGTCAACCAAGAATCTCACGCCATCAAAAATACCTTTGAAAACAAAGACCAACCACGTGAGCTATCACCACATGCCCACTAGAATGTCCTTAACCCAGAAGTCTGACGCTAGCCAGTGTTGGCAAAGACACAGGGACCTTCACGCATTGTCGGTGGGTACGTAAGAAGGTGTAGCCATTCTGGAAACAGTTCAGCAGTCTCTTAAAAGATGAGCATCCATGGGGCGCCTGGGTGACTCAGTCGGTTAAGCGACTGCCTTCGGCTCAGGTCATGATCCTGGAGTCCCAGGATCGAGTCCCGCATTGGGCTCCCTGCTCGGCGGGGAGTCTGCTTCTCCCTCTGACCCTCCCCCCTCTCATGTGCTCTCTCTCATTCTCTCTCTCAAATAAATAAATAAAATCTTTAAAAAAAAAAAAAAAGATGAGCATCCACTTAGCCTATTATCCAGCCATAGGGTCCTATGGATCCACCACGAGATACACGAAAGCACATGTCCACACAAAGACCGGCCTCTGATTGCCCATCATTCCATTCTTCATCACAGCCGAAATGAGAAACACCCCAAATATCCATCAAGAGACTAACGAATAAACAAGTGACAGCAGTCTAGCCACACCGTGGGATAGTATTTACCCATGAAGTGCATTCAACAAACTGGATGGATAGGAAAAAATATTATGCAGAATTTAAGAAGGCAGACACAAAAGACAATATGTTGTATGGTATCATTTACATGGAATGTCTAGAAACAGCAAGTGCGTAGAGAGAGCAGATCGGGGCTCCTGGGGCCGGCTGTGGGCATCAGTCAGGGCTCTCCGAGAAACAGGTCTGCAAGGAAGGCCAAGACACGGAGGACAGTGTGGGATGCAGCTTGTCTAACTGGGTGGTCACTGCCCCGAGCGACCCCCGAGTTCCTGCAACAGCATTGTGTCTCCACCACGGCAGGCTTGCCTTTTAGCATAGTCTTAATGCCAAGATTAAGGCCACGTTTATTCTACTACGAAGAAATATCAGCCAGAAACTGTCATCCATTACTACCATTTCTTTTATTTTGATATAAAGAAAATAGAGCTTTTTAGTCGACAAAGAGTTAACAAGCAGGAATGCTGATGATCTATCTTTGCTTATTCTCCTTGACGGCTTTCCTATTATTTATGGGGACCAGGGGATTGTGGCATTCTCTCAGCCACCTGTAAAACATCTGGCATTCATTTAGGGGAAGCTGGTTCATTAAGGAAGCTGTAATTTATTGGACTATTTTGGCACTGGTCAGGAAACGCTCGGTTGTCAATATTCTGGGCAGACCTGTGCATGGGCGTGTGACCCGATGGGTGTGTAAATAGCAGCAAACACTCTTTAGAAGAAGAGCCCGCAGTTTTAAAAGGAAGCCAGGGTCAACACTGACCACACACGGATTTCTCTGTGGCAGGGACTGCAGATAATGGATCTGCACTTGTATTAAATGCCACTGTGTTTTTACTACATTGTTCCATTCTTACTAATCACAACATAGTCACTAAAACCCAGTCAGAGTCACAAATCTACCAAAAAGCAAAGCAAAACACAGAAAAGCTGCTCGGGATCCCGCGCGCCTGCCTGCAGGGATGGATTGTACTGGAGTTTGCCCTCCCTGCCGCCGACGGAATGCCCACGGCAAACACTGCCGGGAACGACATTCTGTCAGATGTCACAGTGGGACCGCAAGACGAGTAACTAAGACTCTTATCAACAAAGAAAGGTTAGGACATGGGGTGACTTTCCCGTCGCAATTCCAAACAATGATAAAGCAGGCTCTATCTTTAGATATTTATCCTATTAGAAACTAAAACTGAAGAGATTTTAGAACTTAAAAACACATGAATATGTGCAGGGAAAGCACATTTTTTGCTGAGGGGATTGGGAGTGCTGTGTTGATTTTGTGATGGGGGATTACTGATGGTAAGCGTGGGCTACGAGGTAGGGACGGTGTCCCCAATAGGATGAAACAGTGCACCATTGGGGCCCACAAGGAGCATTTTACCTGCAAAGCTGGGGCTTGTGGATTTCTTTTTTCAAAAATTTATTTTGAAGATAAAAGTAAAATCTGATTTAGATCTTTGATGATAATTTCCAACATGTGGGAAAATATTTCCTATAATGCCATGAGTGCAGAATTATTTGTGACACACCAAGGAGCTGAAAATCTCCTAAAATTTGCCTTTCCACATCCGCAAGAAGAGAAAGTTTCTAAGAACTGAGTAAGATTCTCTGGGGATGCTGATCGAAGGGAAGATCCTCTCTGACAAAGGGGAGGGACAGAGACACAGAGAGAAGCATAAGCAAAAAACAGTAATAAGCAAAACAATACCTTGTTCATATGTTTGTTTTTCAGGGCTCAGGGACTGATCGTGGGTCCCAGGGGAAGGGAGTAGGAGGGAGAAGAATTTATTAATCTTACAACTATGCGCTTTGTTTGTTTCAGTGGTCAGTTTTTGTTCAGTTTGCTTTATTAAAAATTGGAATGGAGCACCGGATTTGAATAATTGCCTTAGGGCAAGAACAACTGGATATGAAACAAATAAAATGTTGCAATTAAAAAAAATAATCTTCAGTGAATAGAAATTCATTTTTGGGAAAACATACTTGGTGTGCAATACCCACCTCGGGGGGAAGTGCAGACTGCTGACACTCCCCACGGCCCCCCCGAGCGACCCAACTGTCCCGCTCAGATGTGACTCCCAACCTGCAAAACAGCAAATCATGGTATTAGTAACCCACCGCAAAAATTCACTTGTATAGGAACTTGGTTCAAAATACAACACTTGATATTAATTTTGTACACTGAGTTTAGGTAGAAATAAAATTTGTCCCGAGGTTGAAAATATTAACCCAGGGGCAAGGTCTACATTTTAAAAGTTCAGAAAAAAAACAAAGGTAGGAACGAATTACTATGTAGTAGGAAAAGGAAATGAATTGATAAAGCGGGCTCTATCTTTAGATATTTATCCTATTAGAAACTAAAACTGAAGAGATTTTAGAACTTAAAAACACATGAATAAACCCGTTCGTTATTTGTCAACATAAATAACATTTAATGAAAAATAAATATAATTTGCAAGCCAAGCAATCTCTCGTGACAAGAGCCTCGTTACTTCACATTGTCCACAATCTGGCTGTCCCTCTGCGTCATCTGCACACGGGAACCCGCTCACCCCGGAAGCCCAGCCTCACGGTGCCAAGCACCCAGATGACGCTCAGTAGGACGCTGGCTTGAAGGAGGCGGCCGGGCTCTCCCACCCGTCCTAGCGTGAAGTCTGTGTTGATAGGAGGTGCTGATCCAAGTGTGCAAAGAACATCAAGCGTCTTTCAGAGATGTACTTAGAAAAGGGAGGATTAGTTTCGTAAAATTAGCCTTTCCAGGACACTGGCTGTTCTCCAGAAGGTCGTGTGGTGGTAGTTTCCCGAAGGCGAGCTGCAGTGTGGACTCGGAGCCCCGCACGTGGAAGGGCTCCATGGGCGTGCCGCCCACCGTGAGTGCACCTGTTGCCTCTGCATCGTGTTACGGCACCATGCATGGTCGTTCAGGAAGTATCGGTCCACGGAGTTATACGCAGATCTTCCAAATATCGTCACTTTTCATTAAACCTTCCATTAAGAATCGTTTATGTCGATGTCACCTCCGCTACGGGCAAACTCAGGGGTACGGCAGCAGGCTCATGGGTCCCTCGAGTCACGAAGTCGGAAGTTGCAGCTTTTCACTCGGACGCTCGGAGTGGACCTCGGCAAGAAGGTGTGTTCCTTGAAAGGACAGTCACCTCCTCCTTTCTGAGAACGTGTCCCCCCAATTCCCGAGTCTGAGTGATCAGAGTTTGTCTGTCAGTCCTCCGTTTACGTCACCACGTGTCCCCCGGAACGGATGCAGCGGTTTTCCCGACAACGCCCACAGCGGCACACGGGCTTTTCCTGGGGAACGCGTTCATATTTCTGGGTATGCCAGGAGCCCCTCATGCACACCTCCCCTCTGACAAAAACAAAATTGAAAGGATGCACACGCAAGGATCTGGTAAAACTCATAGTCTCACTGGTTTACCAAAGACGGGCCGTTCGAGCGCGCCGTCCGAGCCTGGACCCTGCTCAGGTGTCCGCGGCATCCCACTGCTATTCCAGGACACATCGTGGTACTCAGGGCAGGGACCCAAGGCTCCAGGGTCTCAGCACCACCCTTGTTTCTTGTTAAGCATTTACGCACATTTTCTTTGATGTGTAGATGGTGCTGAATCCAAACACACCTGTAGAGAAAACTGAGTTAATCTTTGAAAGCACACACATTTATACTCCAAACAGAGAGAATTCTAGAAAATGCAAAGAATGGGCAAGCACACATTCTCTTAGATGCTGTTCCCGTGTGTCCAGTCCCGTCCGGGCAGCGCCCTGCACCCTCGTGAGAGGACGCAGTCATGGGCGAGGCCCCTGCACAAGTTTGCTGGGCTGCCCCAACCGTGTGGTGCTGGGCGGTGGGGTGGCCAGAGGGCATCAGCAGTCTGGGTGGGTGGGCTCCTGCTGAAGCTGGAGGAGAACGTGCCCCCGGCCTCCCTCCAGCTCCTAGGGGTTTGCAGCGTCTTGATGCTCCTGAGCTTATAGACGCATTTTCCCGAGCTCTGCCTTCATGCTCACATGGTGTGGTCCCTGAGTGTCTGTGTCCAAATTTCTCTTGTAGAAGGGCCCCGTCACATTGGATCAGGGCCAGCCTAGTGACCTTATCTTAGCTCATTACATCTGCAGCAACCTTATTTCCAAATAAGGTCCTGTTCTAAGGTACCAGGTATCAGGACTTCAAGATACGAATTTGGGGGACACCGTTCAGCCCGTCACACACACCTCAGTGCTATTAGGGAAACTGCTTTGCTCGCTAGCATCCCCTACAAGGGTCTCAGGAAACCTCAAGGGTCCGCTCTGCACAGCTTGAGAAACCCTGCCATAAATACTCACTTATATTTTTCTATTAGGCTATTACGATTCCACTATTATTTATTTTTAGAGAGTTTTAAAAATTAGTGTACAATTAGATGGATGGGGGTCGTGGGGTAGCAATCTGTCTTCTGATTACCCAGCCTGTCCGGTACTGTTCAGCATGGTGCCCGTCTTCATATTGATCTTGTCTGTATTGTTAATTTGACGTCTTCCTCTGTTGTAACTGGATTTTGCTGGTGCACAGGGGCATGGAGACTTGTGGGTGTTACTTTGTAATCAGCAGCTCTACAGATCATGTTACTTGGACTTTTCAGTGATGTTTTGGATGGAGTCCCTGAGCGAGAGTAAAGGGCTGTGTGTTCTGAGCTCAGCTCCCAGTGACCAGTGGACCGCACGAGGGAAGTTGAGAAGATGCGATGTCTCGAACTGTTCCACACAGGGAGACACGGATCCAAGAATCCCAGAGACCCCCAACGGGCTGCCAGGTTGCATCTCTGTGCTTCATTTCTCGTAGCCCCTCAGGTCTCTCTCTGTTTGAATCACGCAGGTCCTTCCCCAGACACCAGTCCCCACGTGCCCGCTCACCTCACACCCCGCACCCTTCGTCCTCCCAGCTCCCATGCTCAGGCAGCTCTCTGTCCCCTTCCCTAGGCTGTCCCTCTGCGTCATCTGCACACGGGAACCCGCTCACCCCGGAAGCCCAGCCTCGCGGTGCCAAGCACCCAGAGGACGCTCAGTAGAGCCTCGCTGGATTTCACTTGGCATATCTGGGCAAGGGGAGGGCCCAAGTTCCCTTCACTGATGTCCATCAACTCACTCAGGATCATGCACATCCAACTCCGTATACCAGCCTAACTTACATCCAGGCAATGCTCACCGGAAAAGCCTCCAGTGCATTTTCCTGTCTACTGCGTGTTTTGGAGTCAGGGAAGTGGAAGTTCAGGACCCTATGCTCAACTGCATTCACGCTTTTCAGAAACATGAGGTTTCCTCTGGCCTCCAGCCTCAGCCTCAGCTTCCAGGTTCCACCTCAGCCTCAGCCTCAGCCTCGAGCCTCCACCCTCAGCCTCCACCTCCAACCTCAGCCTCAGCCTCCAGCCTCAGTCTGAGCCTCCAGCCTCCAGGCGTTTATAGACCAACACTGAGGGAGCATGATGTCAATATCCAAATCCTTTACTGCATGTGAGCAGGTGGCCCATTTTTATGTAAGAGTTAAGCTCTGAGCTTTAAGAGGGAAAATGCTGCTTTATTCTAATCATTTACAAATGAGTTTAGGAAAATGGAAGT
This sequence comes from Mirounga leonina, assembly GCF_011800145.1. Lineage (NCBI taxonomy): Eukaryota > Metazoa > Chordata > Mammalia > Carnivora > Phocidae > Mirounga > Mirounga leonina. The sequence goes on from NW_023270816.1 coordinate 10,453,962, forward strand.
AAGTCGGTCACGTGTCTGAAGTAAGGCATCTTGGCAAGAACTTTCTAACCAATATCATACGTACCGACTTCCCCATGGGCTTGCATTTGGTTTCGCATACATGCAGTGATGAGGGTAATCAGGATAATGATCTGCCCATTTTGCTTTGGCTTTGGTTAATTGTGAATAAATGGAATCCTCAGGGGGAAAAAACCCTACTTTTAGATTTTCACTTAAGATGGGTTATGGTGTTCAAGCTACAATTGCAGGAATAGCCAGACTCATATTCTGTTTGTTTCCTAAGATGTCCCTGGTTAAGTTGATATTTTTATGTTCTATATAGAGATTTTGTTTTCTGGAAATTTTCTTGGATGTGGGTTTGACGTGAGATTTCTGATTAGTATAGTTTGTTTCTGAACATGCTTCTCTGATGTACATGAAGAGGACTTGCCCATCTGCAGTGTGTTGGTCTCTGTCAAGACTCATGTCCTGAGAGATATAGAATATTCTTAAGTGCAAAGAGGCTGGTACAGGGCCGGGTGTTCAGGTGCGAACCCCCACTGCCTGAGTGCAAACCAGCGATCAGAGTAACTAGGAGCTGCATGCTCACGGGACAACGGAGAGGACACCACAGGGCCGTGGGTCTCATGCAATTCAGCTGAGCACCCAGTGTCTCCCCACATAGCCTCCTGGCTTCTTCTACCTCCAAGCCGGTCTCCACACAGGTGGTTTCTGCTTCCTGCATGTACGAGTTTTATAACGTGGATCCTCTTACTGGGTGCACCTGGTGATCCTATTGTGCCCAGCCTTTCAGAGAAGGGTGTACCACCGTAACCATCTGTGCGGGGCGCTGACTTGGACGCTTTCACATGTGATTACTAAGTCCCAAGGCCACTCAACGAATTTGCGATTTATTTTGCCATCTAGCTTTTCTTCTTTCTCGTCAGGTACCTGGTATGTGGGGACGTTGATGGCTTTCCAAGGCTGCGAAGTGAGTGAACATGAGAGTCTGCTGTGATCTTGCAGAACTTATTCGGAATCCAGAACGAACACTTTATTTTGTTTTCCTTCCATCCTCTGCTTTCTTCCAAAATTTCATTGCAGAATGAACTTTTTAAGAGCCAAGAGGGGACGCCTGGGTGGCTCAGTCGGTTAAGCGGCTGCCTTCGGCCCAGGTCATGATGCCAGGGTCCTGGGATCGAGTCCCACATCAGGCTCCTTGCTCAGCAGGGAGCCTGCTTCTCCCTCTCTCTCCCTCTGCTTGTACTCTGTCAAATAAATAAAATCTTTAAAAAAAAAAAAAAAAGAGCCAAGAGTAATGGTGAATATACCATGGTGAACACACTTGAATATTTAACTTGTCGCCTAGTATAGATTCCTATCCCCATCTAATATCTAATACAATGTCCATTAAAATTGCTGGATTTTGAATCTTATCTCCTGATAATCAGGCAAGTCTTCATCATCTTGAGTCAAAGATAACCCCACCAAGTGCAGACCGAGCACGCTTCGGGAAGAGTGTCCTAACTGCCCGTGGGCATCGTCCCTGCCGATGACTCTGCTGTGACCGTGGGGAGAGGACACGCGCCTCTGGCTGACCTGGAGGGTTGTGTCCGCATGGCTGCCAGTATCACTCAGATGGTCTGTCTGTGTCTCTGCTTCTTCCTGAAGCTGACAAGAGAAGGGCCTGGAGGCTCACAAGCCTGAGAGTCTGGCCAGACATGAAGGCTGGCCCCTTCACACGGGGCCTGGGGGGCCAGAGCTGTCTCCTCTTCCCGTCTGAGAAGGGGGACCAACGGTGCTTGTGGTGGACGCCCCCCCGGGCCTGCTCTACCTGTGCTCTAGACCCTGCCCTCTGCACAGGGGACAGGCCATCGGGCCCCCTCCTCGCTGCCCGCGGTGCGGTTCCTCCTCTGCACACACCCAGTGCCCCAGTGGGGGTCCCCTGATGGCACCAGGGGATCCCTTCTCTTGGGACAGGCCTGCTGACGTGGCTGGACTGTGTGCTGAGCACGGGCAGCCTGCTGTGGGGCCGTTGCCCCCCAGCCCAGTGCAGCTGGGTCTGCAGTGAGCCCACAGTCCCTTCTGGGCCTGCCTCTGGAAACGTCCCTCCACTCTCTCCCTCCTGTATGACCGTGACACCCCCTTTCCCAGCAGAGTGACCCCCCTCACCGATTTGCCCACCAACCCACTCTGCCACCACCGCTGGTAAGCCTGCCTGAGTCAGCCTGGACCTTCCTGTTTGGGTCTCTGGCCCTCCTGTAGGGCCACTCCACTCTGGAAGGGTGTGCATGCACAGCGCACGGTGTGTGTGAGTATGTGTGAGTATGAGTGCACTGTGTGCTTGCAGGTGTGTGTATTGGCATTTCCTCCACTACCCTGCAGACTGTGGGGCCCTTTGGTGCATCTGTGCTTGGCCAACCCCCCAGCCCGCTCACGCCGTGTGTCCGTGATGGTCCTGTGTCTCTGCTGGCCATCAGCCTGAAGCAAGCTCCTGCATAAGCTCAGCTCAAGCCTCTCTGCTGAGCCCAGACTCACATTTGCAGGCGTTTGGGGACTGCTCCCTTTGGACAGGACGTAGGACTTCCAAAAGGGCCAGTCCAGAACTTTCATCCAGATTTGCTCCATCTGCATCAATTCCCAACTCCGAGTCTGCAGCGTCCGTGACTGTGTCAGGCCTGAAATCTGGGGGCCGGGCTGGTGTTTCCCCCGCCGGGGATCTCCGTCATTCATCTGGGACGTACCTCCAGCTACTCCTAAGCTGCCCTGTCACACATGACCAGGGTTTTTCCCCCTTTACCTAAAATGATAAGATTTAATCATAAGGTGCATGGGCTAAATAAAGGGAAGCAGGAGTTCCATCTGGGGTCACCGTCACGGGCTGCTGGACCCCCTGCACACAGACCAGCCTCCCACACAGACTGGGAAAGCCCTGTGTGAGGAGCTGCCTGTGAGCCTAGGTTACAGCGAGGGTGTGCCCACAAAGGGCGGGCAGGGCTGTCCACGGGGCTCCCCAGGAAGAGCGCCACAGAGGGTGACTGGCCCGGCGGCGTGGCCCCCAGGGGCCTCTCTCACGGGGAGGCAGCAGGAACCTGAAACCATCCTCCACCCCACTTGGCCTCCATGGATAATATTTCAAACAAGTGAATGATGAGGTGGGAACATTTAGTTTGTCACCACAATATATTTGTCCCAGTTGAATTAATTTTGGGTGAGATGCATTCTATTTGGATTGAGAATGTGATCCAGAATGGGAGGAGCCATGTTAGATTCCCACCCATGCCTTTCTCCCTGGGGGAGTTCACTTGCGTGGGTTCTCTGAACGGGCCTCAGCACACAGATTGCTGGTCTCTGAGCTGTGGTGTCCACGGGCCCCTGACTCTGTAATATTTGGAGTTTTCTTAGGTGGATTTTATCTTGAAGAAGAATATGACTTCAGATATTAACAAAAACGGGAATGAATCAGTTCATCCATCCCTGGGGAAGATGAATTGTTCCAGAATCCAAGATCCCATAGAGTTAAATCACATTTATCTTGTCATTGAGAAGGGATTGGATGCCATTCATTCCATCGCCTGCTCCCAAACGCAAGACTTCACCTGCCACTGGGGTGGAGACAGCAGAGGGTCAGCGTTTCATTTAGAAACCCTGAGATTCTCCATCATTATCACTGTTTCACCTCGGGGCTGCATCTGTATTTGTGATCAATAGTCCCCAAAGTCTTCCTTCCCCCAAACACAGCCCTAGAATATGATACAGAATCTGATCTTGGCAAAATCGCATTCATTTTTCTGAAGTGCATGGGACGGCATGACGTGCTCATGCCCTGGTGGGTGGCTGGGTGGCGTCCGTGGGTCAGGAGAGGTCTCATCGCGCCTACGGAATGAGGCAGAGCACAGAGTCTGTATTCTCCTACAGAGATTTTACATTTGAGCGTTCTGAGGCAGAATTAGTTTAATGTGAGCCAGCTGTCAGCTTTCTTTTGCTGCTGATGTTTCAATCCACACTAAAGTCCCTGGAAACGCTTCCACTCAGACTTTGCTCCACACATATAGCACAATTAATTATCCTGGTCTTGTCTTCTTCCCTGGTGACCACAAATCACATTACATTCAAGTTCAACTTAGAGGAAAAGAATGTTAATTTTTCCAAAGCCCATTATTCTAAATGGAAACGCTTATGTGGTATTATTTCAAAATTTCATGATCAGCAAAAGGGATTTTCTAAAGAACCACTTGGCAGGGGTATTTCTCATTGCTTTTCTTCATTTTAAGAAGTTTTACATAGTGTGATGGATAATGTACAAATAGAATCAAATCTGTCTCTCTTCCCTCAGCATTTACATATGGAGCACGTGAGATATGCAAATGCATTTCTCAGGATGGCAACTAATGTACCTTCTATGGGCATGGTGGGGGCATGGGGGGTCCTTGTCATCAGGCTAGGAAGCTGAATTTCTGATTTTCTGCTTGCTACCACCTACAGAGTGCAAGTCTATGTATGTGTTCATATGCATATAGTATATATATAATTTTTAAATTTTGGAAAGTCTTACCTAAAAATAATTTGACTGCATATCGCTAGCTGTTCAAAAGCAATTTATACATTGGAGGCAATTCATTCATTCACTCAGGAATCGTCAATGCAATGCGCCTGCTAACCACACACTGAGGATACAAGCCTGGAGGCAGGTGCGTTTCTGCGCGTCCTCTGCCTGATACCGAAGGAAGAGCAACTTTCCAGGAACGGACCCAGCATGTTCAGGGTTCTCCATGCTCCTTAGACTCCTGCCTGGGAGAACACAGTGGTAGTGATGGTGCAGGGCATCAGCAGGATGGGCTGGCAGTCTGAAAACACGGATGAGGCTTAAGCCACTTGGGCTTTCTGTCAAGGATGGACGCGCTGATTAACTAAACGGGAGAGAAATGTCCACAGCCTGCCGAGCATCTGCAGGAATGACCGCCCTGGAGCCAACCGGTGGTACCTGTCACGAAGTGTGGCTTCACCAGCCAGGGAGCAGAGGGTTTTATTCAGAAAGTGGCTGATGTCATGATGAGTGACAGATACAGGGACATGCTCTGCTTGTTTCGTTTTGGTTATCAGGAAGCTTGTCCCCAGAGCAGACAGACTGGAGAAAAATGAAGGTATTGACTACAATTTGGATTCATAATCAAGTCTCCAATAAACTCATGTATTACGGTTTGATCCATTGGAAAATAATTAATGATTTACACTACTAAGGTGTTATGCGTCCTGTCTTATCAATAGTAACAGTGACCGTTCACGGCCTCCATGCGCCTGGCAGTCTGTGCAATGGGCTGGTCATTTTGTTGTGACCTCTACGTGGTGTGCTTACCTGGCAGGTAGACACCTAGGTTCTAGTAGGTTCTTAGTAGATGCATCTTGAATGAATGATGGAAGGGCCTGGGCGTGGGATGGAAACAGAAATAGATGACTGTAATATGGTCAAACCAAAGTTACATAGTTTATCGGCCGGGGTTCTCCAGAGAAACAGAACCAGTAGGAGGGAGGGAGGGAGATTGATTATAAGGATTTGGCTCCACAGTGGTGGGGTCTGGCCCATCTGGACCCACAGGGTGGACCTGCCAGCTGGAGAGCCAGGCAGAGTAGAGGCCATCGGGAGAATTCTCTCTTCTTGGGGGACAGCTGTCTTTTTCTCTTTAGGCCTTCCACTGATTAGATGTGGCCCAACTAAGTTTGGCGAGTCATCTGCTTTACTCAAAGTCTACCACTTAAAAGGTTCATCATATGTAGAAAATAGCTTCATAGAAACATCTAGACTGGTGTCTGAGTATCTGGGCCCCGTGGTCCAGCCAAGTCGACTCACAAAGTTAACCTCGCACCCGGTGTCTACACACTCACGTGCACGCGCACCAGTGAGATCCAGCTCCATGCGGCTCTCAGCCAGGCACCGGGGGACGGACATGGTGCTGCTGAGTGCTTCACCTGTTACAGGGGGGAGGCTTCAGAGGAAGAGAGCCGTCACGGACGACCGAGAGCCACGCGCTGAGTGGCGGATACGTGAGGGAATGCACGGCCCGTGCCCCCAGGCGTTTCGTGTTTAATGTTGAAGACAACTCTCAAAGGGAAAGACTCTTCAGGAGGAAGCTGAACCTTAGAGGGCGCTGGGTGAGCTGTCTGGGCCATGACACTAAGCAGGAGAGCTGGGGGGGGCACCTGTCCGCGTCGTGCAGCTCAGGCAGCGAGAGCATCACACTTCCCTGTGCGTCTGCCTCCTGCCCGAGCACCTGGTCCTCCCCGCACAGCAGGCTGATCATTCTCACAAACAGGCATGAGCGGCATTTCTCACTGTTTCAGGAGCCGGGAGATCTCCCGCTGGCTCCGTGGGCTGGTTCCATGTGCACACAGGGTCTGTCCCCTCACACCACACACCCGACCTGGTCACCTCGTGCTCCTGCACTGAGCTGTGAGCTCCCCCCCAGGCCACCATGCGTGTGCCCCCGTCCTCCCTGCCCACCCCCCCCAGCTGGGACAGGATGATTAGGCTGTGGGCAGGAAAAGTCAGAAAGTTAGCAATGACAGCGTAAATCCCGTGGGACCCTGAGCATGTGGCCACCCTGTCCCCGGGATCCCTGAGATAAGCTCTGGGCGGACTTCAGTGAGGCAGTGAGATTCTGGTGGCTGGGGGGGCTCATTCTGGTGGCTGGGGGGCTCACTGGAGCAGGCCCAGCATAGGCCCCAGGGACACAGCAAAACTCAGAGAATAAACAGCAGACGCTGCGTCCACAACCAGGGCTTCAGGGGGCATCGATGGCCACGCTCATGGCTCCTGCGTGAGTCGGGAGCTAGAGAATGGTCCTGGGTGCCCCGTGTGCAGGGCAGTGGAGGCCAGCTGGAGGACACAGGGTTCCCGTAAAATACCTCCTGTGCCCAGGGGCTGCATTTGCCCTTGCCGCGTGCTCGCTATGCATTTTACATCCCAGAGGCCTTATCTTTGGACCGGGGGCAGAACCGGGATTGTTTAAAATCTTCCACGACATAAATCCATGACCTAGCATGGCCTTCCCACAGTCGGCACTCCGGCCACCACGATTATCATGCGAACTCTCCAAAGGGAGGCTTCCCCGTGGGCAAGCCGGTCAGGAGGGCTCCGCTGGTCCTTGGGGGCGACATCAGCTCTGATGGCAGCGTCCGTGGGAGGGGGTGCGGCCCTGCCCCCTCCCTGAATCACGCCCACCGTTCTGTGGGGTCCGGTTTCAGGGACCAAGCAGACGGCCTGGTCAGAGAGTGAGGGTGTGGACAGCTGGTTGTCAGCTCAGCACTGAGCCAATGCCGGTACTTGCTTTATATGCGTTAGGCCTTGGCTTCCCCGTTTGAAAAATGAGGGACGGGGTCTAAAACATTTCCCACTTCAGCCCTCACACTGTTGCGGTTCTAGTTGAGAGGTAGTTTCTTCTTTTCTCTTTCTTTTTCTTTTTTTTTTTAAACTGGTTAATTAATTTTTAAATTTTTAAAAAAGATTTTGGGGCGCCTGGGTGGCTCAGTCGTTAAGCGTCTGCCTTCAGCTCAGGTCGTGATGCCGGGGTCCTGGGATCGAGCTCCGCATCGGGCTCCCCGCTCCACGGGAAGCCTGCCTCTCCCACTCCCCCTGCTTGTGTTCCCTCTCTCGCTGTGTCTCTCTCTGTCAGTTAAATAAATAAAATCTTTAAAAAAAAATTAAAAAATAAAAATATTTTATTTATTCAGGGGCGCCTGGGTGGCTCAGTCATTAAGCATTTGCCTTCCGCTCAGGTCGTGATCCCAGGGTCCTGGAATCGAGCCTCACATCGGGCTCCCTGCTCGGTGGGGAGTCTGCTTCTCCCTCTCCCTCTGCCTGCCCCCCGCCCCGCTTTTGCTCGTGCTCTCTCTCTCAAATAAATAAATAAATAAAATGTTTTTAAAAATTTAAAAACATTTTATTTCCTGCCCTCAGGGAGCTTACAATTGGACCCAGAGCAACCCTATAATTCAGCCCGCATGATGGCAAAGTGATGGGGTTCAGGCGGCACATAGTGCCGGAGCTCCGGGGACAGGAGTTATCACTGGAGGCAGGACTGAGCCGTGGAGGCTCGCTAGGGGTGTGTGAAACCTGTGCAGTGCATGCAGGGATGGGGAGGGCAGGCAGGGCTCAGGGGACCGTAGGAGGCAGATGAGGGCCAGGCCAGGCCGAGGGCTGCGGAGGTGAGGACCTGGTCTTTCTGTGGGGCTCTGGGAGCCGCCCAGGCAGGGCATAGTCCAGCAGGGATTGCATGTGCACGGGGAAGACAAGACAAAGTCATAGAGACTATGAAGGGAGGGGATGGATTTGGATTGGGCATGTCCTGAATTGCTGAAAAGTCGCAGAGCAGCGGTTCTCTGAAAGGTAGTATTAAGACAACTGAACGCTCTTGATACTGGACAGTTTTAGAGAAGAAACAGCAGGTCTGAAAGGTGAGCTCAAGGTGGCTTCCTGTAAGCAATTTGAGGGGGGCGGAAGCCTGTGGACGGCAGCGAGAGGGTCTGGGAGGTGACAGGGCAGAAGCCAGGCACAGAGCATGAGCCCGAGCTGGTCTGGAGGCTCAAGACTGGGTTCTGCCAGTGTCATGGGCAGTTGGGGAGGGATTTGGCAGAATGATGAGGAATCTCACTACTGGTTCGTGTTTGAGGTGATGGAATGCACTTGCTGAGCTAGCTTTGTCTCAGGGAAATATCAGAGCATTGTGACAGGGTAGCTGTGGGGAGATGCCAGAAGAGCCCCTTTCCCCCATGTGCCTGTGAAAGCCCTGGCATGTGGGGGCCCTTTTCACCTGCCCTTGTGGTCCCTTCACCTCAGGCTGCAGTGGGGTATCACCTCCAGGACACATCCAACCTGGAGAGAGCTTGGAACAAGAAAAAGCTGAACAAAGTGAAAATCAGTGACTTCTCATGGACCTATCAGAATTGGGTTACTGGGAAAACTACCACCCCCAAATCTAGAGAGACAGACAGACAGACCCAGGGGTCACAGCCAAATTCAACTTCCTGGGGGAGGAGTCGTCAGCCATAACCTGGGAAGAAAGTTCACGTGGTAATTTAAACAAATTTTCGGAGGCTGAGTGTGGACAACTGTGAGAATAAGTGACCCCAGGGGCTACAGTCACAGACCCAACAATTTCCAAGGCTTTACCCTCAGGTGCCCCAGCAGCTTCTGAAGGCAAAGAATCAAGAGAAACCCTCATGTTTCTGACAGGAGGAAGTAAAAATAACCATTTTGAAGCTCGCTGTTATGGGCTGATTTGTGTCCCCATTCCCCAGATTTATATGCTGGAGTCCTAATCTCCAGGACCTCAGAATGTGACTGTATTTGAGGATAGGGTCTTTGCAGAGCTGATCAAGGTAAGATGAGGTCATCGGGGTGGGTCCTGATGCAATATGATCAACGAGATGAGGACACAGACAGACACAGGGTAAAAGTCATGTGAGGACGCAGGGTGAAGGCACTGTCTACACTCCCAGGAGGGGCCTCCTGCCCACATCAGAGTATTGGACTTCCAGCTTCCAAAACTGGGACAGAATAAATGTCTGTTGTTTGAAGTGCACAGTCTGTGCTGTTTGTCACCATAGCCCGAGGACACTAATGCATAGATCCAGAGTTTTCTACATGAAAAAAGGTAACTGTCAAGGACCAAAGACTTAACAGAGATCTACCCAACTTGGGGGAAGGAAATTACCCAGCACCAGCCCCTCTCACCTTCCCGTCTCACTGAAGGGGATAGAGAAAAAGCTAAGCGACACTTGGGAAGGTTACAATCTGGGGACACGTCCACAGAAGGGAAGAGATAGCGTCATCAGATCATAGATGAGTAAATCAGCACCACGCTGGCGGGTCCAGTCAGTAGCAGGTGCTACAAGGTGCACAGTGTGCAGAGTGGGTCTGAGAGTTCTTAGAGACCCCAAGACCAGGGGGTCCACAACAAGGACCCTGGGGACACTGGGGCCTCAGGGACCACAGCTGCAGCAAGTGCTAAACACAGCCCAGCTCCTCATGGTATTAACATAAAATCACACCGAAGGCCTATTTGCCTCAGTTCCCATCACCTAATACATCATGTCCAGCTTTCAGCAAGACAATTAATACGTGATAAATGGCAGGAAAAAAATGCAGCATGAAGAGACAAAGCCAGCATCAGATGCCAGATTTAGCTATGACACAGATTCTGGAATGATCAAAGAATGAATTTTAAATAACTGATTGGTAGGTGAAGGGCTCTAATGAAAAGCCGGGCAGCACGCACAACAGGTGATATCAGCAAGCGGATGGGAGCTCTAAGAATGTGTCAAAACCAAAGCTCAAAATCAAAAAACTAATGGCAACGACGGATGCCTTTGAAGAGCTTATTAGTAGATAGAGCATGGCCAAGGAAAGAATCATGGAGCTTGAAGGTATGTCAGTAAAACATCCCATACTGAAAAACACAGAGAAAAAAAAGAAGGAAGAAGGAGAAAAAAAACGACTATCCAAGCACTGTAGGAGAATTATGAAAGTGTGTTGCACCCATAATGGGGATAACAGAAGGAGAGCATAGAGCAGAATATTTGAAGTAATAATAGCTAAGAATTTTCTAGATTAAATGACAGACACTAAACCACAAATCTGGGAAATTCAGAAAACACCAAGAAGGATAAATACCAAAAACCCACACATTAACATACCAGTCTTCAAAGTGCAGAAAACCAAAGATGAAAAGAAAATGCTGAAAGAGCAAAAGAAAACACGACCTTATATATAAACGAGCAAGGATGGATAAATGGATGGGAATCATGTTGGACTCCTCATCAGATCCACGCAAGAAGAGAATGCAGTAAAATGTTGAAGAAATATTTTTCTTTAAAAATGTTAAAAGATAAAAAATACACCAACCAAGAATTCAATACCTAGTGAATTATTCATCAAAAAATGAAGGAGAAATCAAGTCTTTTCCAGAGGAACAGAACATGAGGGAATTTATTGCCAGTATAGCCATCCTGAAAGACAAGCTAAAACAATCCTCCAGAAGGAAAATGATAGCACTCAGAAGCTCAGATCTACATAAAGAAAGGAAGAGTGTTAGAAATGGAATAAGTGAAGGTAAAGTAAAATGCTTAATTTCCTTATCTAACATATAGCTGTTTGTTCACAGTAATTATGTGACACTTTGCTGGGTGATTATGACGTATCAGTTAGTGAAATGAATAACAGCAATGTTATTAGGGACAGGAGGGAGGCATAAGGAATTCTGTGTTAATACCCATGACACGGTGCAGGATATTTGAAAATGGACTCAGATTAGCTGCATATGTATATTGCACACTTTAGGACGAGCATAAAGATTTTCTTAAAGGGAAGTATAATTGATATGCTAAGATAGAAGAGAAAACAAAATCATATAAACTGTTTAGTTAAAACCAGGGAAGGTGGGGAGCCTGGGTGGCTCAGTCGGTTAAGGGTCTGCCTTCAGCTCAGGTCATGATCCCAGGGTCCTGGGATCGAGCTCTGCATCAGGCTCCCTGCTCAGCAGGGAGTCTGCTTCCCCTTACCCCTGCTCATGCTCACGCTCTCTCTCACTCTCTCTCTCTCGCAAATAAATAAATAAAACCTTTAAAAAAAAAACTAGGGAAGGCAAAAAAAAGGTAAGAAAAAAAAGAAGTATAATGAATAGAAAACAGTTATAAATATGGTAGATATTGAATCCAACTATATCAATAATCATTTTAAACATCAATGGTCTAAATGCACCAGTTGAAAGACAGAGGCTGTCAGAATGAGTAATATTAGTAACAATAATAATAATAAGCCCAACTACATGCTGCCTATGAGAAGCCCACTCGCGAGGTGAAGACACAGATGAACCACAGTAGAGGATGGACTGGCTTAGAGGAGCGGGGGTAGTTATGCTCATGTCAGAACAGGTAAGGAGAGCACCGCACCGTAATACAGTAACGGGAGGGAGAGAGTGTGATTGCTCCCTGGCTCTGCTGGATTCTACAGTCGTCAGTACCCAGTAAGGTAACTTGGAAACTGGACAACACAAGGAACTACATTTTCATAAGAAATCCAAAGGGAAATACTGAATAGAAGCCCTAATTCCAATTTTTTTTAGTATAATCATTTGAAACAAAAGATCTTGCTGCCTTTCAGTCTACTTACCCATAGGCAGAGAGAAAGTACTCTCTCCTCCTGCACAGACTGACCAGCCTTCCTGGGATGGCCCTGCTATTGGCACTGAGAGTCCCATGTCCCAGGACCTCTCAGGGTCAGACATGCCAGACAGCTGGTCAACCCAAGCAAGGCCATCTGTGCAGGTGAGGCACAGGTAATGATGATCCAAGAAGTAGAATGTCTGTGTTCTCCTTAGCAGCTCTAAGTCTTCCTCATCGTCATGTGTCTACCCCATTATGCCTACCACAAACTCTTCCTTGCTGCATTGAACAAGGCTTCATCTTCTCTTTCTGAGAAAATTTACCCAGCTACATGGGAACTCTTGAAGATTATGCTTCATCCTGGATTTCCCCCCAATAGACCCAAATGCCTATTTTTGAGAGCTTCGAAGCAAAATCTCTTCCATAGCTACTTGAGTAGAAGTGACCCACTTTTAAGTCATTATGCTTTGATCTTGGAAGCTCCCCAGGTGCCCAGCTCTGCTCAGCCTTTTGTTTGGTGTGGAAGGCTCTGGTAGCACTTTGCATCTCACAGAATCAACTGAAGCAGTGAAGCCATAAGAGACCAACCCCTCCAGATGTAGGCCATCTGAAAGAGAACCTCTCAAAGGTAGGTGGCGGGTTGCGTTGCTGGTAGTTGGCCAAGGAAAATGTGTTCCGAGAGCTGTAGTATGGCCTCGCTCTGGACTAGCTTTCTTATTATAAGATACTTGCCGTGATCTGTGAAATATGCTGATCCTATGAAGTGTAATTGCTGAAGGCTCTGCAGTGGGTGAAAATAAGGCATGAACTGGACATTCAGTCCAGGATCCATTAGAGGGTGAAGAGTGGGGACCCGTGTTTGCCTGCAGTGAGCAGAGTACTTCTCCGCAGAGGGCAAGTAGCCATGAGCCAAATCCACCATGGATTAAAAGAGAAGTCAGCACCTACAATTTGGGGTGGAGACACTAATCTCCACACTATGCTGCAAGCATGATGTATGGCAAATAAAATGAATGCAACACTGAGACTGTATTTCTCTTTCAGAAAGGGTTTTGTTTCCGGGATATCATGAAAAGGAATATTATATCTTATCAAGTAATGTTTTATTGCAGTTCTGTGAACGATCCTACAGACTCCTGAAGAGGAAGTACAGAACAATGGAAGCTAAATCTCTGCTTTTAGTAACTGTTGGGACTCTCCAGGTGTTGTTCAGATTTCTCTTTCTCAGAGAGAAAGTATAGGTTTAAATACTGACCAACCTAAGAACTATCCCAAATTTGCCTCCAGGACATGGAATAACCACTTCATGATAAATATCTCATTTTTTTTTTAATATTGAGAAGAATTGATAGAAAAAGAGGAAGATGGAGGAAGGGAGAGAGAAGGAGAGGGGGAGGTCGAGAACGGACCAGGCCAGGCTCCCTTCATGGTTCCCAGTAAGGACCCCACACGCTCACTTCACTCCGCTGAACCATGGAGGCGTTTTGCTCGGCTGTACCTTGCATGTAGTGTGATTCCTTGCTCTCATTTCACAGCATGAGCACATTACTAATCAATCGCTCAGTGACAATTTAGCAAGTGTGACAGACCCTTGAATGATGTTGGAGTTAGGTGCGGCAGACAGCACACAATCAAACACACGTGCATAACTTTTGACTCCCCCAAAACTTCACACTAACAGCATACTGTTGCCCGGGAGGCTTGCTGATCACACGAACAGCTGATTAACACGTATTTTGTATGTTATATGTATTATATACTGTGTTCTTACAATAAAGTAAGTTAGAGAAGAGAAAAATGTTATTAAAAAATCATAAGGAAGAGAAAATAAATTTACAGGACTGCTGTATTTATCAAAAGCGGAATAGAAGTTGACCCATGCATTTGAAATCATGCTGTTCAAGGGTCTGCTACAGTATTTTCTTGATGTACATTATTAAAAATGTTCTAAAAAGACAGAAACGAGGGGTGCCTGGGTGGCTCAGTTGGTGAAGTGACTGCCTTCAGCTCAGGTCATGATCCCAGGGTCCTGGGATCGAGTCCCACATCGGGCTCCCTGCTCAGCGGGGAGCCTGCTTTTCCCTCTGACCTTCCCCCCACTCATGCTCTCTGTCTCTCATTCTCTCTCTCTCAAATAAATAAATAAAATCTTAAAAAAAAATTTAAAAAGCCAAAATGAAAAAGATGCATCTTCCTTAAACTATATATTTTAATTCACTGTAATAAAACAACACATATATGTCAGAGATGATTTAAAATGGGGATTGTTGAGAAATCTACGACAATGGAAATTTTAGAAACCACTGAGAAATTTTAGAAACTGATATGAGCAGTTTTTAAAAGAACCATTCAGACTGCATCTAAACAGAGTAAATTTTACTGTGATAGTTTGCAAATGTCGATTTCAACATTCCCAAGTACAAAGTTCAATTTATAATAAATGGAAATCTTAAGAAATATTCCAAATTGCTGCATGGTGTTGGCATCTGTCAGTTATTAATGGTTGGGGCAAGAAACGGCACTGAACACATATTTTTGGTAACTTACGGATCCAGGAGCCAGATATATTTAGATGTAATAGAAACCTTTGGAGCATTAGCAGAAGAAAGCCATACCAAATCCAATACCAAAATTAAATTTAACCAAATCTTTACCCCAGCATCTGCTTCCTATCCAGTTCAGCAAATTAGACTGGGTCCTGAAATTCTCAAACTGAGCCAGACCCTTGACTCATCATTTACAGGATGGTCTCCCATAAATGTTCTCGCGCGGCCGCGTGGATTTGCCTGCTGGACAGACTTCTCCCCGGGTTCTGGCCTCTCTTTGAAGCAGAGCAGTGGGGCACCGAGGGGCAGCACTGTGTGTCCTCAGTGACGGCAGGAGGAGGCGGGGTGCCCCGCGTGCCCCCAGTCCACACCAGCCTCCCTTCTCTGCCCCACCCTCTCGGGAGGGTGGCTGAAATCATCTCAATTGTACCAAAATCGCTGTGTCATCTGAAGTTCCGTGGACCCCACTCTCCAGCCTGGCCCCGGGGCCCCTGAGCACAGACATGCTGGAACTGTCAGTGGTCGGGACTCTGAGTCACCTGGCCCCGGGGATTCATCATTCTGTGCCTTGGTTTCCCTTTGTGGAATGCGACCCACAGCACAGACCGTGGCTTTGGTGACGGTTAGGTGGACGAGGGCGTGTAGAGCACTTAGTTCAACGTCTAGCACTGAAACTGCAGGCTACCGTCAAAATTATTATTTAAGGAGAAGAAGACAGTGTGGTGAGCACAGGGTGGGGCTGGTGAACCTGGAGGAGCAGAGCCAGCTGAGAGGCGCCTCCTGGGAGCTCACCTCTGGCCTTCAGAGTCCCTACAAACTGTGCTGTTCTCTCAGCTTCTGCCACCCCTGCATTTGGGACTAAGCCTCCTGGACTTGGTGACGGGTCCTCGCAGTGGTTCATGGGGCCCACTTTTGCCTTTCCAGCTCAGCTTTCATGAGCTTGCTTCCTCCTCGAGAGCAGGAAGACCAAAGCCTTCTCTGGCATCCCAGGCACCGCCTGCCGCAGCGATGGACATCCCGCGGGGACCGGACAGGTGCAGCTCACAGACCCTCCAAACGGGGGCGAGGCCAAGTTCCTCAGCAAGGGGGGGCTGGCGCAGTCGGGGGGACTGACCCGCGGGCAGGTGCTTCTGGCTGAGATTCAGTGCTGATCATCCGGAGTTGTCTGTGAGTGGGCCTGCCAATCCCTAACACTCACCAATTACACCCTCTTTCGTGTCCTCACTAATTTCCCTGACAGTTTCTTTATCACGTTCGTGCATGGAGTGAGGTGCTGTGCTCAGAATCAGCATGAATAAGGAAGATGGGAAGAGTTAGATGCAGACATATAATTAAGGTAAGACTATGATACACGAGGAATATATGCATATTACTTTGAGACCAGAGAAGCCAGCAGTTCAAAGGGAGTTTTGAGTGACGGAGAGTTTCCTGGTGGGGAGTGCCACTCTGTGCAGGCGACAGTCCTCGAGGGCGTGCTCCCCTGGGAGGCCGGCGGTTGCAGAGCTGGTGGGGGCTTCTGTGGGGGCTTCTGTGGGCTCTCACAGCCCTGGACAGAGTTCAGCCTCTGTTCTCCAGGGAGAAGGAGCCAGAGACGATGGAACAGATTTGAGTGTTCACAGAGAAAGCTCTGGGGGCGAGGTAGAGCGTGGTGGGATGGGCAGGGACTGGCCTGCCGTTTGGGGGTCTGGGCGGGAGTGTGGTGCCACAGGTCGGTGAGCAGGGCAAGTCACCGCTTTCTGCATCAGCCACCCGTTCCAACAGCAGCCAGTAACGAGGAGAAGCTCTGCGCTCCTCAGCATCCCTTCTGGACCCCCGACATGAGTCCTAGGCAGGATGGTGACCCAAAGCACATACAGTCACTGAACACAGAAGATGGAGGTTACAGAGAATGGGGCTGACGGGAGTCCATAATAATGATATATTGTGGGATTGTAAAGAATTCTAGAAGAATAAAGCAGGTATCCAATAAGAAAAGTATTGTTCCATGGATAACAATCAAAAACTTCAGTTTTAATTGTAAAAAATATACACCATGTTGTAACAATACTGTACTTCACGTAAACATGCAAAAGAAAACCTTCCTGGAAGACAGGAGCTTTCTATCACAAGAAGGAAGAAAGCTGAGGAGCATTTGAAAGGAATATATATTTATAGCCATCTCTCAAAAGGATTCGTTCTTTTCCAAAACATGCACCGTGCACTTTACAAGCTCTGCATTTTGAGCTCAGCACAGCACGGCGGAGAGGCGGAAGGTGGCATGTTCCTCATATAACCCACCTAACTTCTCCTCATCCTGCCCCATGCCTGCTCTTTTCCTCGTGTGAGCCTGTCCTGACCGAGACTAGTTCATGGATGGTGAGAACACGCAATCAAGGGCGCGGGGCTCCGTGGTCTGTGCCCCGGAACCAGGACAGACCACTGGCTGAGCACCTGGACCAAATGATCCAGAGTCTCCAGCGCCATGCGGGGCAGCATCAATCCCATCCCGGCCCCCCTCCCCAAATACCTGATTTTGGAGGAGGCAATATCGGAGGGGACTTACACTGGAGGTCATACTCTCCCAGATTTTACGGGCTTACAGGCAGCTGCGTGCACTGGACGTTTTTACGGGTTTGCCCCCATGCCTAACCTTCAAACTTGACTTGAACCCCTTGGAGACACATGCACTTCATCAAATATATACCTGCTGACTTCTAATACGTTTCCCACGAAGTTTCCAGTAAGGACAATGTCTTTCATACACAGGGTAAGGGCTGACGCCCCGTCATTGCCCGGCTCTGAGGTCGCTGGCCCATTGGCTCACTCGGCAAGTGGATGCTTAGGCCAAAGCCGTCAGATCAGAAAACGGTCCCATTCCACGACACTGCGTTAGCTCAAACTCAGTCACCTCGCACACATCCAGACAGGGATCCGGGTGGGGCTGATGTCTCGGCCACCATCCTCCCAGCCACGGCCGCCAAGGCCCACGCTGTGGATATGCCCATCGGCCACGTGTGTTTACAGAGTTATCTCCTCCAGGTGCAGGCCGTGGAGACCACTGTCTCTCTGCCCTTGTTCATGTCATCTCCTTGTGTCTGTATTGTGTTTAGTTTGGGCGTGGTGGGGTACTCACACAGCTCACCGTTGCTTCTGAAGACAGTTCAGTTACGGCCCGTCTTCCCAGCCTGGCAACAGCTTCCAGAATATTCACTGACGTGTTGCCCTCCACCTGGCCCATGACCCAAAGGACAGGGTGGGGCTGGTCCCAACCTGGACGTGTCCTCGGGGCCTGGGGCGGGTGAGGTGGGCAATGAAGGAGAAGCCAGGCTTCGAGGGAGTGACCCAAAGCCATTCCACAGGAAATGTTTGCATTTCTCATGCCCATAAAATATTAGCAGGTTTTGTCCAAGCCTGGTCAAAACAGAAGTCCTCTTATGTCCAGAATATTCTGTTAAGCATGCAATGATAAACACATGACATACACATAGATTTACAATATGTTTATTGTAATCATGCAAGATAGAATTTATCAAAATCCCAGTGTCCGCAAGGCACACATCTGGAATGGTGTTACATACGGCGAGTGTTTTATGGCCAGCAATTAATAATAAAAGTAGATTTAATGCATCTATGGAAATTGAGTTTTCTTTCTGTTCTCTTTATAGGAAACACTAAATTAGGAATAGTCATTGGTACATGGAAAGATGGTAAAAGAGTATGCAGAAAATTGGGGAAAATTGGGGGTATATTAGCTAGTTATTCAATAAAAATATTATATTCTGCTTATATGGATCTTATGTTTGGAGTATTTGTCAGATTTTTTAAAAATGCATAATTTATTGAAGTTTCTTTTCACATTATGAGTAAATGTTCACTCTCATAACAAATTTTCTGTTTGTGCTTTGGTGTTATTTTTGTTAGAGGGCTCCCTGAATCATCTCAGTGTGCCTCTGCTTCCCCCCGAATGCACCCCTCTACCTGAAAACATCTCAGCTGTGTCCACGGACACTGAGCTTTATTCACTGCTCATCTTCTTTGTACTAGAATTACGTGCGTCAGTAATGGTCCTAAGGGCTGTGAATGCGTTTCGTGGTCAATGGGAGCATATGAAGGAATTACCAAGAGAAGACGCAAGGGAATCGTCCCCCATTTCTCTGTCTCTTTCAAAAGGAGGCGGGGTGGCGTCCTGGCATTTCAGCCCCCGGTTCACGTGACTGCAGGCTTCCCGCGAAGGAAGCTACAAAACTCACTCAAAGCTGTGGCTTTATCCTGCCGAGTCTCCTGAAGGAATTTTGAAGGGACAAATGAAATTGGTTGTTTGTGCTCCTGTGTTGTTCTCTGCGCCCCCATCCCGAGCCCCCTCTTCTCTGCCCAGGGGTACGGCCGGCAAGCCCTCCTGGGACCACCCGAGGGGGGACAAGCTGCCTGAAGCTCCAGAGGGAGGGAGCCCGGTCTCAGGATCTGGTCTGGGGCGGCTGCTGGGCTGTGGTTGGTCTCTGTCTGCGATGGAGGCAAATCTCAGCCTCGCCCCCAGAGCCGTGAATCCTGCAGCCGGGCCGCCCCGCCCGGATGCCCACCAAGGTCACAGGCACCCGAGCTCAGGCTTGAAGTCAGAAGATCTGGGCTTGCTCTTGTTTTCTTAGTTTTTAGGGATGTGGGAGGGTAATGGACTCTTTTTGAATTCTGTGTGAAATTTTTAAGTAAATGGGGAAGCTCCACCTTTTCTGATGATCATGAAAGTCAGGAGAGAGAAGGGAAGGGGGCCCCTGGCCAGCTGGCACCACTGGCTTCCAATCCCCCGGGTCCCCCACCCTCAGGACAGCAGGGTTTCCCTGGGTGCCAAAAGGTCCCGACACAGTGGGCGACCACGGAGCCTGGTGGCTGCCACGCAGGTGGCCGGTCTGAGCCGACGTGCGCCTCTGGGCTGAATATTTTCTCCAGCGGCCCTGCTGTTCCCGAGCCCGACCCGTGTGCATTATTTCTGGATTCTGGGCTCCAGGCTTGGGTTCGTGAGTCATTAGCGGTGAGGGCCAAGGACCCACGTCTCTGTCTTCAGGTGACAGCGTGGCCCCCCGCCCACCCCGCCAGTAACAAAGAGCCCACTGATCCTGCTGCACAGAGTGCTCTCGGTTGGCAGGTCTGCGGCCCTGCCCTTCATTTTATGAAACGGAGACTCATGATGCTGTATTTACGGCATGTCTGCAGGCTGTGGACATGCGGCGTTTAGGCATTCCCGACCGTAAGATCCTAGAACAACGATGCTGTTGATTTCCACGGCTAGATTTATCACTTGGGGAGGTGTGGAGGAGGGGGCTGACTGCAAACAGAGAAATGCACTTCTGGAAACTATTATTTATGGGCTGCTCAGGAACTGACCCCAAGACATGGTTGCGCAGTTTCCAGTAAGTGGATGCAGCAACCAAGTGGGGCCTCCCCAGGTGGTGGCCGCCGGGGGTTGTGGTCGGGAGGGTGGCCCTGGTGCTGCGGACAGCCCTTCCATCCCGCCTGGGCTGCCGAGATGGACGCCCCGGTGCCCACAGAGTCCACGGGGCCAGCACTGCTCTGTCATTAGCCTGGCCGCACAGCGCAGCCGAGGATTCCTGCATAACCTCCAGACTTTATTAGTAAGAGCTGTTTTTGTTTTTCTCTATCTAATGAAAGGTTATCCTAGGCAACCGGTCAGCAGAAACCTGTGGAAGCAGGTTGTCACAGAAGGGACGTGCAGTCGGCCTGGCCCAGCATCACCAGAGATGAGGAACCGATAAATACCCGTCAGAGGATGGAGCTTGGCCAACTCCGTGGTTCATTTCTCTCCCATTCTTTTTCCATTTCAAAAAGGAAACTTAAAATGCAGGACACACTAGCAGTTGTTTATAAGAAAATAAAATTTCAGGAAGTACTAAAAATAAGGCTGGGTTATTCTTTCTACACGCCTGTTCCTGATCTTTTCCTTTAATGAAGGGGAGCCTCTTTATGGGCACATTAGCAGGTTTAACTGCACCGAAAAGGAGACAGATTTAGTGGTGGAAAGGTCTATAGAGTTGGTTAATATTTAAAAGATGATTCATGTCCAAATTTAACTTTTACATGATCAAATGAGGTCAGTACCTGTCGGTAAGAGTAATCACAGGAAAGGGTTGGCCGTGTGGTGAGCCACCCCAGCCGGGGGAGAGAAATAACAATTTGGGGCTCTGCTCACAAGGTTGATGCAAAACTCTTTAAAATAAAGTTCAGAAACCCAAGTGCCTATGGTCTTTTTGTCTGATATTATCTGGTAACCTGTCTGTGGCTTTTGTTCAATTTCTTCCGGAAGAGAATCCAGAGGCTTGTGTTCACACCATGCATCCCGTCTTTTCTTGTCCCTCGAATGGCGCCCAGACGTGGACGTCAAGCAGATGAGGGTCTCCAGCCTGGTGGACGCCCACTCAGGCCTCTGCGTTCTGGGGTCAGGAGGCCTGGGGTGCCCGAGGGGCCTGCCATGCTGCACACCAGGGCAAACCGGGGGACACTCGCCAACAGAGCATCAGTCTTGTGGGGGCTCCTTGTCGTTTCTTTCCAGGTGGGCCATGTGCCAAGGAGACACTTGGATCCCCAAATTCAAACGTCACACAGGTGACCTTGCACCCTCATCCACCACGACGTGCATGGCCGGGGGGCAGGACTCTGAAAGGATGAGTGCTGGTTTCACTTTCTACGCTGCACTCTTTCCCGGGGGCAGGAGGACAGTAACCAGGGAGCAAACCGGGGCCCAGCGAGGCAGACACACATCCCACCCTCCGGCCCCCGCCTCGGGGCTGCGCACCAGCCCGTCTCCCTACAGAGCACCTCTCCCTGCTCCTTACGCAAGATGTTTAAACGTCCGGCCGCGTACCACACTGGATTTTGTTTCTGGAAAAACTGTAGAAGGTCTTAAAAGGATTTAAAAAGCATCAGTATGAGGTCTCATTCCCTTCATCGTTTTCTATGTTGTGTTGCTGATCCTTGGGCCTATCTGAGAATCATTGCCAAGTGAGAACATCTGACCCCCAGAGTGTTTTAGGCAGTTGGTTGAATACACGAAGCGGAACATTTTGGACTATACCTTGACTGACCTAAAAGGAGGGATGCCAGAGGGTCGGAGCTAGAAAAAAGAGGACAGGAGTTTGGAGGGGCTTGAAGACGGAGGAAGGCGTGGCCACGTGGCCAAGGCATGCAGGCCCCTCTAGAAGCTGGAAAAGCAAGAAACACCCCCCCACACCCAGAGGCTCCAGAAAGAATGTGACTGCTGACATCTTGATTGCAGACCTTTGACCTCCAGAACCCAAAGAGAGGAAATCTGTGTTGTTTAAATTCACCAGTTTGCAGTGATCTCTGATAGCAACAAGAGGAGACTAGGACACCCTCCGGTGATTTTCTCTGACCGGCTGCTCCTTGCACGTCCCCTCAGGCCTCCGGCCACCCGGCCTCTCTTTCAGGGTCTCTGCCAGTCTCTATGAGGGGTCGCTACCCTGGACCAGGGACTCCCTCTGCACCCACCTCTCTCGCTTTGTGTCCCCAAAGTGGAAGGGAACGGTGTAGGTCTCCAGCACTCAGGACAGGGAGATCTGTGGATGGGGGGCAGGTGGGGACAAAGGGTGGGAGACGGCGGGCAGATGGGGCATCTACCTGCTGGGCAGTCAGGTGCAGAACATGGACCCTCTTGGTTGCGATGCGTCTGGGACCCAAGATTCAAATGTATGTAGTATCAGGAAACCTTGAATGGATGATAAGTACTACTGGGTTTTTTAAAAAGGAAAACTAAAGCAACATGGGTTTTAGCTGTGGAAAATTAATAGTGATCAACACTAACCATGTGACTTTCTCTAACCTGCATGCACAAGATATTTTCACTTTTAGATATTTGGTTCCAAATTTTGACTACAAACATGGAGTCTAGAAATATGTATTCTATGTTTATGCTTAAAAACGAATGGCTTTCTTTTTTATTTCCAAAAAAGGACACATGGTCCAAATAGGATGTTTGAAAGTAATTTCTATGTTTTGAATATTTTTAAAACAATTCTGTATATTTCGGCAGCTCAGATTATCTATATTAAAAGAAGGCATCAGATATTTTGAGAACATTGTGATAAATGGGATCTGAATTAGACTTTCCACATGTGAATTCTGGGCTCCTGAGCAGGACAGTGGTCTGTCTGACAGCATGCCAGAGCGGTCTTGGAGAGGGCAGGTTCACCGGTATTTTTTTAAAAGATTTTATTTATTTATTTGAGAGAGACAAAGAGACAGCCAGAGCGCATGAGCAGGGGGGCAGCAGAGGGAGAGGGAGAAGCAGACCCTCCCCCCCGAGCACGGAGCCCGATGTGGGACTCGATCCCAGGACCCTGAGATTATGACCTGAGCAGAAGGCAGACGCTTAACCATCTGAGCCACCCAGGAGCCCCGTCCACCGGTATTTTTAATCAGCTGATGCTGTTTGTCTCCCTCCGTGCCGCTAAAACCGTCTTGCACAGGTGGATATGTTCCATGAGGCATCATTCTGAAAATGTTTAGTAAGCGTCTCCCATAGACTTACATTGCACCATTGTGCTCAAGTAGGGTTTTGGTTTATAAAGAAGTACAAGTCAGTCTGTGCCCACAGAGAGCTGACCAGGTACTTGGGGAAAAGCAAGTTTACATGCGGACGGAGAAGGAAGACAAAGCTTGAGGAAGGGTGCCCTCGGGGGCCCTGAACTGTCCATCCCGGTGTGCTGGGCCAGCAGAGGAGTGACAGGTCACGGCCTGCACCATTGCCGGGAGGTCTCACAAACGGATGGGATGTGGGTCGGAGCTTGGGAGTGTTGGCCGGAGCGGAGAGGAGACTGTGGAAATAGGCTTCCTCGGCACGAGGGCCCGATCTGGCAGCACTGAAGGAAGGGAGTCCCAGTAGTGCAATTGCTGGGTCATAGGGTAGCTCTATTTACCCCAAAGACACAGGGGTAGTGAAAAGAAGGGCCATATGCACCCCAGTTCATAGCAGCAATGTCCGAATAGCCAAACTATGGAAAGAGCCGAGATGCCCCTCAACAGATGAATGGATAAAGAAGATGCAGTCCATACATACAATGGAATATTACTCAGCCATCAGAAGAGATGAACACCCAACTTTTACATCAACATGGATGGGACTGGAGGAGATGACGCTAAGTGAAATAAGTCAAGCAGAGAGAGTCAATTATCATATGGTTTCACTTATTTGTGGAACATTAGGAATAGCATGGAGGACATTAGGTGAAGGAAGGGAAAAATGAAGGGGGGGAAATCGGAGGGGGAGAAGAACCATGAGAGACTATGGACCCCGGAATCAAACTGAGGGTTTTGGGGGTGGGGTGGGGGAATGGGTTCGCCTGGTGATGGGTATTAGGAGGGCACGTACTTCATGGAGCACTGGGTGTTATAAGAAAACAATGAATCATGAAACAATACATCAAAAACTAACGATGTACTGTATGGTGACTAACATAACATAATGAAAAAATTTTTTAAAAGATATAAAATAGGCACTTAAATGCTTGCTGACCAATTTATCTTTTTAGAGTTGACTAATAAAAAGTTTTACATAGCAAAAAAAATGATAAAGCATTAAAAAATAGACAAATTTAAAAGACATAACTTAAAAAGAAGAAAGTCTATAAAATCTTTTTACTAATGGACTGCTCATAAAAATTAGTAATGGAGATTTATAGTGTGAAAATTTTAAAACCCATTACAAAGACAGTTATTTCTAGGAACAGCCTCATGGCTATGGGTCTTGCTTCTTTTAGTCCATTCTGATCATTCTGATCATCTCTGTCTTTTAATTTGAATGTTTTAAGCAATTTATGCTGACATTGCTCTTGGTGAAGTCTCCTGTCTTCCCTATTTTCTTCATAGCTGCTGTCTTCATTCAGTCTTTGTTTCCTTTTGGTTTTGTTGAGTAACGGTAAGTATCCCCTGTGTTTCCTCTATTGGGTGTTTAACAGATCGTGCCTGAATTATTTCCTAGACAGTGCTCTAGGACTGCACTATGTATCTTAAGTTTCCACAACAATTTTGAATTAATATTTAAAACTTCCAGCATAATGTTTACCAGGATTTCCATACACTTTTAGAGCATATATGAAATAAACCTCACAATACAACTTCGTAGTTTGTAATGTAAAGTCAATTTACTTTTAAAAAGTTAAGAAAGAGAAAAATCTTTTCTATGTATGCACACATTTACCAGTTTCTTTAGAAAGATCCAGAATTCTACCTATTTGTAATCATTCTTTATCTTGAAGGAATATCTTTACCGTTTCTTACAGTACAAGTCTGCCGGCAACAAATTATCTCAGCTCACATTATCTGAAAATGTTTTATGTCCCTTCATTCTAGAGGAGTAATTCCTTGGTAATACGTTCTGTGTTACCATTTCCCCCTTCATTTTCGAAGGATAATTCCACTGATAATAGATCCTTAGAGTCCTTTTCTCTCACTCACCCTGCTCACCACTAGTCTCGTGTATGTAAGGACTTTTCCTCTGGTTGTCTGTACGAATTTCTACTCTTTTATCTTGCACAATTCATGATGTGCATAGGTGTACATTTCTTTGCATATCTTCCACTTGGATTTCCTGAGTGTCTTATATGTATAGGTTGTTTTTCATCATATTTGGGAGATCTTGCCCATTTTTCCTGAAATGACTGTGTGCTCATTTCCCTCTTCTCTCCTGCTGATGTTCCGAGCACATGTGCACTAGACCTCCTGATATGTCACGTAAGCCAGCTTGCGTCCATCTGTGTTTTCTGGGCTTCGGTTTAGAGAGTTTCTATCTAGAGAGCTCTGTTCAAGTTTACTCGTCTTTCCTCAGCATTCCACCTTCTGTTGTTGAGCCTGTCCAGTTATATTTTTAACTCAGATATCATAATTTTGTGATGTTGAATTTCCATTTGGTTCCTTTTTCTGACTTGCCTTTGTCCTCTTACCTCATCCTCCACCATTCTCTCCTTCTTGCCTATAAATCCTCAATGATATTGATAACGGTGGCTTGTAAAGCCCGGTACACTCTCTCCAGTTCTGGAACCAGCAAGCCACTGTGTGTTTTTCCCCTTGTTTGTAAGCCTCATAGTACTCTGTATATCTCACAATTTTTGATGGTATATGAAACATGGCATATGAAATAATCTCATGTTTTACTTTGGCTTGTTTGTTTGTTTCCAGAGAATATGACACCTTTTCTGTGCTTGCTGATGAAATGAGCACTGCCCCCTGCCGGCCGCCTGCACGCTCAGTCGCTGATACTTGGCATGAAAAGTTAGGGGATGGACTTCGAGGGCAAAGATCGCCCGGGCTGATCAGCGTCCTGAGGAGCAGCCCGGGGCTGAGCTCATTTCCACGGAGACAGTGGATTTTCACTGGAGTCCTTGTTGTGACTCAGTTGCGCTCAGGGCTCAGAGAGACTGGAGGAAAGGCTGGTGGGCTCAGAGCAGGTCTGCTGAGGCTCCAGGAGGCGGAGAGCTCCAGCGCAGAGCGAGGCGGCTTTGGGGCAAAGCCCCTCTGGGGAAGAGGAATTTTAGGCAGGGGGCTGGTCCAAACGCAGACCCTCCTCATCCACGCCTGCCTCAAGGCCCTGCTGAGGGTCTGTCTTCCTCAGACCTGGGTGCTTCGAGGGGGCGTCTGGACAAGACTTTTTCCGCCAAGGAAGCAAAGAACACGGTTTTGCTTCTTTGAAGAATTAGTGCGTGTCATGGCTCCTCAGGCTAGGAGCACATGATTGGCAGGGCTTGAGATTGAAAACCAAGTTTTACCGATGGTGACGGGCCAAGGGGATCCCATAAAATGGGACAGCCGACAGCCAGTATTGCCCAGGTGTGGATGTCGGCAGCCAGGGGCCACAGCCTGGGACCCCCGTGCGGGCAGCAGGGAGCCGGGCGTCTTTCGGGACATGCCGCCCACACACCGGCCAGGCTGGGACCCCTGCTCTGCCCCTGCTGGTCCAGGAGGCACAGAAGGACCTTGGGAAAGAAATGTCATCATTACTAAAACTCTAACCTTTCTAGAAAAAGGACATCTTGAAAAAAATATCAGATCAGAAATGACATGGTTACTTGCCCACCGAATTTGTGTACACCTGCCACTGAAAATACATAAAATCTGAGCTTTATCATGCCGTGGCTTCCCAAACGTGTCCATGCCTTGGAGTCTTCCCGTGCGAACGGAGCCGAAACAACCCCTGGGCTCTTGTGCAGATTAGAGAGCTGAGACAGGACAGGGCTTAGCACATGGTCAGGAATCCAACGGTACCTTGTTTCACGCTTCGGGTCAGTATCGAAGTTCTCACAAGAGGACACTGAGGCCGTTGGGCCCGAACGGGCGTTCACTCCCCAAATCACAACCTGCAATGCTAGCGTGTGGATCACGTGCGTATGGATACATGTCGAACTTCTAATGAATCCATGAGTTTAATATCAAGTGCATGAAGGGAATTTCTTCCAGTTGATTATTTACACCCCATTGTAATATTTTAGATTTGGTTTCTTGTTTTTAATTTTTCTAATTTTACACATTTCTATTTTGACGTTATTATGTTTTTGTTTTTACTCTTTTTTGTTTTATAATTGTGCATTTTTATTATGATCCTAATGCATCAATTCCTGGGAGCTGCAGCTGTTTACTCTTCAAACCCCACATTTTGTTGTGAAGGCTCCTGAAAGTGCTTGAAAGGTTATCCCCACTGCTCTCCTTTTCTGCACAGTTACTGATGCCCCCCTCTCTCCCTCAAGGAGACTCTAACCAATGGAGAGGATTCTAGGTAACTACATGTCCTTAGTTCCCCTCACAGACATCAAATTCATATCCCCCAACAAGTTATGTGGGCTTACCTGGTCCTTGATCTCACGCGTTGGCCTCATTTGGGAGAACTGGGCAGCCTGTGTCTTCCCGGCGTGTGTAAGAGACCCTCTCAGGGACGGGCCACCCTGAGGACGCCCAGCGGCCTTGCACGTCTGAGCTTCCACTTTGTTGGTGGGCGGAGAAAAAGCCCGTAGGGATCGGCACTGCTCCTGGGGTGGGTTGTGAACGGGCAGTGCTGTTTTCCTAATTAATTTCATTCTTCCTTGCCATTATCCCAATGCAGGTCCATGGAGCCCCCATCGGGCTTTCTTATTATGATGACGGTTTTCAGGGCTGTCAGCCACAGGATGTTCTGTTTCCTTCTTCTCTGCACCAACCTGAGTATCCCTGTTTCTATTTTCAGTTTTCTATCCATGTTTTCTATTTTCTATATGCATGGGACATATATGATATTTTTTCCCATTGTTTTAAAAACGTTGCTTTTTCCCCTTTACTGGCTCCTTCCTCCTACTTATGGCATTATTTTCGTCACGTTCAATTGCATTTGAACACAAAGTATTTTGGTTCAACTTGTCCCCACTTTGATTATGTTTAATGTTCTTGTCTCTGTACCTCCTTGACCAACTGATGGCATTCTGTCTTGATTTCATGAGATGATGGGTTTTCATCTTTAAGTCTGACGATGGTGTGGTGATTTTTTTTTTTTCTCTCCCTAGACGATTGAACTTAATTTTATGTAAAACACAGTAACTTTATCTGTACAAAGTTGGGAGTTAAAGAGGTAAATCTGAATCAAAATTCTGCCTCCTTACGTCAGCCCTATCAGCATATTGTAAAGTGTTACATTCTTTCTCCTCATTCAGCCTCGTTGGAACATACTGAAATCATCCTTGCCATTTGCCAAAGAAAATAATATTCATTATTTGAATACCAGATAGTCATGGACCATGAGAGACGATGGACTCTGAGAAACAAACGGAGGGTTCTAGAGGGGACGGGGTGGGGGGATGGTTAGCCTGGTGGTGGGTATTGAGGAGGGCATGTTCTGCATGGAGCACTGGGTGTTATGCACAAACAATCGTGGATCACTACATCAAAAACCAATGATGTCATGTATGGTGACCAACGTAACATAATAAAATAAAAATAAAAAAATACGAAAATGAAAACCAGACAGTCGAACGAATTTTAGCGCCCCCAACAAATCCAGGTGTTTGCCCTGGTTCTGTGGCCGGGCCGCCGCCGGCCTGGTGCAATGGCCACAGCAGTCCACGCGAGGGCACCACAGACCCGCGTTTCGGCGCGTGCAGCGCGCTCAGCCGTGGCCCTGAGCACAAGCTGCTTCCCAGGCGTTTCAGGCTGCGTGTGTTTGCTTCTCCAGCTGTGCCCTTTCACGGATACACTCAAGACACATACAAACCGATGAAAGGCTAACAGGATCCCACGATGATCTCCTTTACATGTGCGAAAAATTATTTACAGCCCAGAAGCGATCTGATGAAGCTCGTGGTCTCAAACGGCAGCGTGCACAGGGGGTGCCTGGGTGAGTGTGCGTGCCATGTGTGTGTTCTGGAGCACGGCTGCACGTGTGTGCCTACATACCGAACCCCAGCGGGAAGGAAGTAGGCCGGCACTACGCAGGGCCCGACTTACGCCTGCTCTGCTGGCCTCCAAAGCCCATGACCCTTCCCCCCAGTTCCCGCCTTTTCCACAACGGGCCCGACAGACGGGCACACACTGGGCGTCAGAGCAGAACCATGACATCTCTACTTGTCCACAACATACGCTCTGGTGAAGTCACCCATACAAGCGTGCACTTCCTTCCTGGTGGACAGGGAGGAGATCTCAATTAGATGCTCTGCAATTCCAGGCCCGTCCTACCCCCCCTTCCTTCCTTCTTTTCTCCTTCCCTCCCTTTCTGTCTGTACCACGCCCCAAGTAAGTGTTGGAGGCACCTGCCACAGTGACTTGCTGTCTGCCTCCGTTGGCAGTATGTATCCGTAAATCCAAGAAAGCAGTCCTTTCCCTGTCGTCCTGCCTCCGCATTGGCCTCGCCTCTCCCTGTGTCGAGAAGGCGGTCATCTGACGCCTCAGTCACCCCTTCTGGCCCTTCACCTGCCACAGCGGCACCTCCCTCTGTTTCTCCTTCCACACCCTCAGGAGGACGGGGGTGATTCAAACCTGTCTTCTGCAACCAGGGTCCAATATCTGCAAACATTCCCCCAAGATTTTCTCTTCTTGCTTGTTTGCACTTTCCCTGTTCATCTTCATTCTCACATCTAAGGAGAAAGTCCTATCAATTCTATGTTCCTGCTCCTCGATGTGTGCCCCAGCTGCTGTGTTAGACTCAGTCCTCACCACCCAGTGCTTCGACGGCTGGTCCTGCCACGTAACTGGTGTCCTGCTTTCAGCTTGGACACGTTCACACCATCCACATGATCCTTCTCGCTGCCGTAAGAGCAGTCTTTCTAAAATGCCAATCTGGCGATCTCTGTCCCCTGGTTCCAGCTGTATGGTGGGTACATAGTTTGGAAAACCTCCCCCAGCAAGCACCAAACAAAGCTAAATGTTATGTACTCCTTTTCATTTTAAACTACTGGCTCAACTGAGTAAATGCGGAATCCCCAGTTTATTGGACAAGTAACAACTAGAGCCTTGTGTTTAGCTTGCAAGACTGGGAAGGTGCCTGCTCTGCAGGCCTACGTGAGGTGGGCACGGAGCCCAGAGCAGGCAGGGAGCCAAGGTCTCTGACCTGAACGTGGCACTAATGCCCAGGCGGACACGCGAACCCTGGCACACTGCCTGTGAGCAGGAGGAACCAAAGGATAAGCCTGTGCCTGAATGGGCACAGAATCTGATTTTATCCCCCCTGCTTGTTGGTATCCCAGGTAAAGAAATTAACACAAAAACTGGTCCGAACGTAGTAATGTCATAACCACAGAACACATGTGGTTATGTTCTGGGAAACTGTTTGAGAACCCTGATGGTTTATTACACTTTAAACAAAAGAAGGGAAAAAGAAATCTGAAAAAAGAAAATAACCCACAATAAAAATTGATAGACACACAAGGAAACAATACATCATAGTCAAAAACCAGTTGATTCAATAAGGATTCCACTTCAAAGAACATACAAAAAAATCGAATAAAGACTTAAAAAAGTTTATTTAAAATTAGAGACATAAGAGGTAATAAAGAAACTATAGCAAAATAATCAACTCTAAGAAAAATAAATGGGCAGATTTGAAAAAACAAACAAACAAACCCAAACTTCTATAAATAAAAATGGAGTCACTGATTCCATTTAGTGAATGTGTAAGAAGCAGAAGAATAGGTAAGTTAGAGATAATCCAAAGAATTGACCTGGAAGTCAGCACCGAGGCAGTCGTGAAAATGGGATGCTCAGATCTCCCTCCATGGGAAGCGCAGTGGACTGAAGCCCCTCCTGCTGCTGCTGTTGTGGACCACGAGCCCTGCGTTTGTAGGCGGCCACCCTTCTCTCCGTCTGCGATTCAAAGCAGCTGAGCTGGGCGAGGGCAATGAGGCAGGCCCCTCCTGGGAGACCCAGGCTGGCCCTTTCCTACCTTCTTTCCCTCTTCTTCCTCCTCCCACAGGAGCCAGACATGTATTGGGTCTGAAGACTCCCCATCCTACCTTCCAACGCATCTCTTGCAACATCCGATCCCACATTTCAATTCTTTATGGATATATTTTCCTCTATGTCACTGAGCACAGTATTAATGCTTGCTTTAAAGTCCTAGTCTACTAAGTGTAATATCTGGGTCAATTCCCACTGACTGTCTTTTCTCTTTAGATTGAGTCATATTATCCTGTTCCCTTGAAGGTTGTGTAAGTTTGGATTCTTTTTTGACATTGTGAATATTTTTTTGTTCAGACTCTGGATTTTGTTATATTCCCCTGGAAAGTGTTCTGTTGTTGTTACAGCATAGTAATAACTTGGTTGGAATCAAAGTGCAAAGTCTGTCTCTGGATGACAGTTCAGATCTCAAGTCACATCTTTTATCCTTGGCTGGCCTTCCTGAGTCTGTCTGGCATATGCATGGTCCAGGGTCAGACATATTAGCACAGAATTTATGAATGCCCCTCTCTTCCTTGGATTTCCACCCAATTTTTCCATGTCTATGGATACCCTACATTTTAACTTCTGGCTCTGCAGGTGACAAAGACTGCAGACTATCGATTGGACTTCTAGCTATCTCACATGCTCTCTGAAGCCTGGCCTCAAACTAGAAGCTGTGAAGACAGAAAATCAGTTCTGTGCAAATTACCTTTCTCCGGTGATGATTCCTCTCCAAAACCTACCCACTTTTGACTATGCGATAAACCATAAAAATGGGAAACCCATCCCAGGCCTACGGTGTGCCGGAGCCACCTCCCATTGGCTCACAAGAACCAATTGCCAAATATTCCACAATTTTCCAACTGACTGTAAAGTCACTTATAGTTTGAAATCAGGCATGATGGGAATATTAAAACCATGATAACTGACAAACTGCAAATCAGGCACCTCTCTCTCTTTTGGGGAGAGAGTGGTGGAGAGACCAATTTACAACTACACTATTGCTGAACAACATTTGCCATCTTATTCCTTCAAATGTTGACTCCTCTCCAGAATATGCCTGGTTTTGATCACTCTCCACTTCCCCACATAGTTGCTCTGTGTGCATGTGTTTGTACCCAAGTGTGTATCGGTGTGTGTACGTGTGTGCACACGTGTGTGTGTGTGTGTGTGTGTGTGTGTGTGTGTGTGTGTGTGTGTGTGAGGTAGCAGCAGTTCTACAAAGAGAGCTTGTTGTTGTTACCTGAGGGAAGGTGGGTCAATAAGAACTTGCTAAACTACTGCTGTGAGTAAAAGCCCTTTCACTTGATTTTGAATGAAAAGCTTCCTTGTTACTTCTTTCTGAGCTCAGATTGTGATCCCCATTTCTCTAAATGTCTGTTGTCATTCCACCAACAGCTCTACCCACTCTGGAGATGTTAATTTTTGGTCTGATCCATCGCAGTGCTCACAGAGGGCTTTCCAACATCATCTTGTGAGGGTTTAAAAAAAAGTAATATATTTAATCATTTAGAAAACTGAACTACATTTATGTCCATAGAAAGATAGGGACGTTCCTCACATGTTCACTACATAAATAGCTCACTGATTAACAGAAACTCTTACAGTTCTCCAGTCCCAGAGGTTGTCCATCAGACTCTTATGTTTTGGTCATGAAGACTGAGCTTAATACCTAGTGGTGAACATTTATCTTTCATTCATTCATAAAACATTAATTACTTGGA
This sequence comes from Mirounga leonina, assembly GCF_011800145.1. Classification (NCBI taxonomy): domain Eukaryota; kingdom Metazoa; phylum Chordata; class Mammalia; order Carnivora; family Phocidae; genus Mirounga; species Mirounga leonina. The sequence goes on from NW_023270816.1 coordinate 10,486,759, forward strand.
TAGGCAATAATCAAGTGAAATAGCGTATCTATACCTATTACAAGAACTTTTATGTTCTGAAGTGAAGGAATAACGTGATGTAACGACCATGAGAGACAAAGTCACTAGGGACTATATTTATGAAAAGTACAGCCATGTAAGCAATGTTAGAGCTGATATTTGAAGGATGAAAATAATTACAAAAGAGCTGAAGAATTAAGAAATAAATATTCTGACATAAAGGATCCTATACTTTAATTCCCTAGGATAGGAAAGAGTTTTTCAGCATCTTGAAATAAGAGAAAGAAGTCCATGTGGATGGAGTTTAATACTCCAGTGTGAGGGTGATACCAAGGGGGACAGATGCAGAAGCAGAGTGTGGGTTGTGGAGAGCATGGTGGACCAAACTAGGAGGTCTGGGTTTTATAGACACTGTGATGGAAGGACATTGAAAGGTTATAATCAGGAGTAATCTGATATAATTCATGAAATTAAAAAATAGCCCTTTCCCTTGAATTTCCAATGGATTAAAGAGGATCCTTAGGACAGTAGCGTAATCAAGGGCTCATCAAGAGGCAGTGGTTGTGTGAGGGGAGAGGTTTTGGTGGCTCCCAGAGTGGGGCAGTGAAGATGGACTGCATCACAAGAAAGAGTGCTCCAGGACAACATGGGAACTGAATCCCTAAAATCACCTGAGATAAAGCTCAGGTAGAAGATGAACTGCTTGTTGTGAATACAGAGAAGGAACAAACAGGTAAGAGAAGGAGGTGTTCAGTTCTGGAGCTGTTCTCTGTTCCAGGACAACCTCATGATTCCCTCCAGAATAACAAGGTCTGATGAAGGGTTTGATGGGTGGCAGTGGGCTGGGGGGAGGGGGGAATGACACAGCATGGTGACCTGGAAGCAAGACCTGTGAGAGGATGTGGCTGCAGAAGAACAGCACAGAGATGTGCTGGTGAGACATTTTAATGGGAAAAGTCAAAGAGGTGACTGAATATACATGGCTTTGGAGCTGTGCAACATGCTCTAGGCTGGGGGAGAAGCTTAGAGTCAGCAGCCTGCAGGCCAGATTGACAGCTATGAGAATGCATGAAATCCTCCCCCCAACTCCCTGCAATGGTTCTGTTGATTTAATGCGTATTTCTGGGCATTTCTTCCTTCTTACCCCATTTTGTAATTCACCAGGTAGAGTAGACTGAATGGTGGCCCCGAAGATATGTCCAGTCTTAATCGTTGGGACCCATGGATGGGATCTTATTTGGAACAAATGTCTTTGCAGATGTGATTAAATGCAGGATCTTGAGATGAGATCATCCTGGATTATCCCCTGGGCCCTAAATGCCATCCCAGGTGTCTTTATAAGAGAGAGGTGAGGGAGACTCAACAGAAGTGAAGGGGGTGGTAAGACCTAGACCACAGCCAAGAAAAGCCAAGGAATGCTGGCAGGTCCTAGGAGGTGGGGCAGAGAAGAACCCTCTCCCAAACCCCAGCAGGAGACTGGCCTGCCAACACCTTGATCTTGGAGTCTCCAGACAAGGAGACAATAAACTCCCTCTGTTCAGGCCCCAGGCTGTGCAGTTTGCCAAGATAGCCCTTGGGTGCTGAGTAGGATCTGGAAATCTTCCTTTTAAACCAAAATCCGAGGTGGTTCTGGTTCGTGGATCCCATTCTGGGAAATGAGGACCCAGGGAGATGCTGTGTGATGGGAGCTTGAGGAGCATCGGAATTACAAATTTAGAAGAGGAAGAGTGGCTGGGTGCTGGGGGAGGCACAAGGTGAAATGGGAGAAAAGCAGTATTTGGCTTCTAAGTTGTTTTCGTCTGGCTGCACCACATAATTGCACCTCAGGAAATGGTCCAGAAGTGATTAGATTTGCATAATGTTTTTCAGCTCTTCAAGCTTTATGTCTCTGTCCCAGTTTGTAACTAAACATTCCCAGCAGGTGGAAGTGGTCACACTGAATGAAACCCAAATGATCTTCAAAAGGCTAACGTGGTTCTTTCTTGTGCTGGCAAAGGAAGAAGGAAAAGCTGCAGAAGCAGAAGTTCAGGCCACTTAGTCCCTTGGTCCCTCACCGCCCATTATGACTCCAAGCCCTTTTAAGCCTGAAACATGCTCTTTATCTCAGCTGGGTGCATTCCTTTCTTTTCTTCAAAGGATTTTCTGGCATTCCAACCACCAACCTGAAATTCTGCTTCATAAAATATCTACCACAATCTCATCTTCTCACCTTCCACATATACGGACCTGCAAATAAGATTTGTCCAAAACGTATATGCTGCAACCTTGGGTAACGTTCCAAAGCAAACCAGAGTGCCGCTAATGAAAACATGACCCCAGGTTTACGACAAACACAAAATGTTAAGGCTCTTGGATTTGATGTGTCTATATTGACACTGCTGGAGACTGCAATGTTCTATTCTAGAATTTTCCCTTGACCTAAACTAGACTGTGTTGGAATTTGCCTTCCCATCGCTTCTTGAAATACGTCATCATTGGTTTGGAAAAATGCAGTGTTCCAGTTTCCACTGGAAAAACTCATCCCTAAAATCCATGGTTTTAATAAAGGTCCTTCTTGGAGAATAGCCCCAGGAAAAGAAAGAAGAGAGTGAATGGATTTTGCTGAGCTTCCACTGTGTTTAAAGCTAGTTTTTTCTAAGACTTTTTTTTTTTATAATTTATTTATTTGACAGAGAGCAAGCACAAGTAAGGGACAGCAGAGGCAGAGGGAGAAGCAGGCTCCCCACTGAGCAGGAAGCCCGATGCGGGACTCGATCCTCGATCCTGGGACTTCAGGATCATGACCTGAGCCAAAGGCAGACGCTTTAACGACTGAGCCACCCAGGCGCCCTAAAGCTAGTTTTTTTAAAAAGCTTTATTGGGAGCATAACTGATACACAAATGTTGCAGATATTTAATGAATGCATTTAGATGAGTTTGGACATATGCACACATCCATAATACTGTCACCACAATCACGGTACTGAGCATCTCCATCACCTCCATAAACGTCCTTGTGTTCTCTTGTGGTATTTTTGTTTCCTTGTGTGTGTGTGTGTGAGTGTGTGTGTGTGTGTGTTAGGAACACTTAATATGAGGTATAGACTCTTAACCTACTTAAAAGTACACAATATGGTATGAACCATAAGCACCATGTTGTAAGGCAGATCTCTAGAACTTATTCATCTTGCATAACAGAAACTTTATGCCCAGAAAAGCTACTGTCTCTTCCCTTTAACCCTCCCAACCTCTATTCTATTCTCTGCTTCCAAGTTTGACTATTCTAGATTTCTCAGTGGTACTGTATTTGTCCTTTTGTGATTGGTTTATTTCACTAGTAGGAATGTAAAATGGGACATCCCCTATGGAAAACAATACAGAGGCTCCTCAAAAAGTTAAAAATAGAACTACCACATGATCCAGCAATCCTACTTCTGAGTATATATCTAAAAGAATTGAAATCAGAGTCTCAAAGAAGTATCTGCACCCCCGTGTTCATTGCAACATTCACAATAACCAAGACATGGAAGCAACCTTAATGTCACCCAGGGATGAATGGAAAAGGGAGTTGTGGTGCATCCGTGCAGTGGACTGTGGGCCAGGAGGCTTTTAAGATGCTCATAGTTATGTGGTTGTATGAATTGCATGTTTTTCAGAGAGGTACTTGCAGGAGATCTCACCTGCTTCCTTGAAAATTTCAACGGAATCCCCTCAAATATCTAAAAGCCAGTACATACAAAAATTAATGAAACAAGCAAACCAACCCTCCATCACTGGCTTTAGCAGAACTCTAAGTGCCCAGGGTCTCACTCACTTTCTGTCTTTGGAAGAAATGGCCTGGTAAGCAGCCCCAAGGACCATGTTTTTTTGGCTACTTGTGTGGTGGTCAGTGTCTGGGGGCACCCTTCCTTTCTTGTCCGGGTCTTGTGTAAAACTATTTTATTCACTCCTGGGAGATTCTCCTTCCCAGAGGACAGGAAACTCACTATCTCTGCAGCTCAACTTTCTGCAAACCCACACATTTTGGCAATGATTGCCTTTTGATCCACTAACTTTGGGAAGGGTGGCATGTGACAGTCCTTCCAACCATAACCAGTGCCCCGTGTATCAGAGGTGTGCACCTAGCACAAGAAGGTTTCACCGAGTGAGGTGAAACAGAAAGGTTCTGTCTGCAGGGGTCCCCAGTAGCTCTTACTGTCAACCTGGAGAGTGCATCAGCATGTGTGTCCTCTGTCCATAGGCCACATCCACCTGTTCCCTACAGTTCTCCCAGTAGGCTGTTCCTAGGGGCTATTTGGGTGACATTGGAGCCTCTGGTTTGCCTGTATATTGACTCCTGTGTGTACATAATGGGCTAATGGACTCTCTGCCTTGTAGTCACAGTAGTGAAGTCCCCAGGCACTCATGCTTCTCAAAAGCTCACCTTCTATTTCCACACTCTTTTCCCTGCGGATTGGCTCCTCCAGGTGGTAGTCACTCTTTTTCAGTTTCCCATGGTTATGTGTTGCCCTCTATTCTGACTATACTTAAACAGTGCTTTTTTCTTTCCCACTTTCAAACTCAAGCACAGAGGATCGCATCAGACAGTCCCCGAGAAGGGCTCCCTGGCATCTTCGTCAGCAAGCTTCTGCCAGGTTAGCGTGGTGTATCGGACCTCAGAGTAACACTCCGTATTCCCCAACACCACTTCTGCCGTCCGGCTCTCCCATGCATGACTTCGGTGTGCTGAGTATGGCCGCGTTCCTTTGTGTCTGTGTGGTTTCAGCTCACATAGCTCACACCGTCCTGTAGACTTCACGCTGTTCTCCCGTCTCTGTCATTCAGCACCTTTTACAAAACCAGCATAGGCCTATGTATGTCTACTTCACGGCAGTATGTACGTCACGCACACAGAATTTAATGCCTTTCTAGTATTTAACAGTTACTCTACAACATGCAAAGTCCACTTGGGATTGCTACCTCCCTCACCTGGGCCGCCCCGAACGTCTTGGGGGCCTGAGCAAGGGGGCAGCGAGTCCCCTGTGTCTGCAGCCGCATGGCTAGATCACTGACTCCCTCAGGCTCACTGAGTCCTGCTGAAATGTTGCCCACCAGAGCTGGAGCACCCTGTGAGCCCTGCTGGGGGTCCTCGCTTCCTCACATGCTCACCAACACTTGTTTTTACCCGTCTCTCTAATGTCGCCATTCTGGTGGGAAAAAGAAGTCTCAACCTCAACTTACCAGTAAGACTGTGCATTTTCCACGTGCCTGTGCACCCAGGAGCCTGGTGGCCGCTCAGTTTTCACTTTCCATGAATTACGTATTCAGATCCATCTTGGACAGATGAGCAGTCTTGGTGTTGCCGTCAGTTACGAGAGAGACTAATAACTTCCTGATTTTATACAAAATCGTCCCACCGTGGATTACCTCTCAACTTTCTTAATGTCCTCTTCCATTGGAAATAAATCCTCAATTTTGATTCATCAGTTATTCTAACTTCTGTTTTGTTGTTGGCATCTTATTTAAGACGTCTACTTCAAGTCCACAAGGATATTCTTAGGGTTCTTCTTTATTTCCTTTACAATTCTGAGCTTTCACAGTTACGGCTTTCATCCCTGTGACATTCGTTGAACATGGCATGAGGTAGGAATTCAAACTTTTTTTCTTAATAAAGTGAACCAGTTTTCCTAACACCATCCACTAACTATCCCTCTTTTCTCATTAGTCATGAGGCCTTCTTTGGAAAAAGTAGCTTCTACCTCATGTCGTAAATTTGGTGGAGAAGTAGAAAAACAACTGAAACCCAGCTGCTGTTTATGCAAACCCCATTCCTGGTACCTGCTGTCCTGCCGGGGGTGCTCCTCCTCATCTTCCAGTCCCTCCAGTCCCCCGTGGTTTCTCGCAGCTCTCACACCTGCCTCTTCCCTGCTGCATGTCCACCTCTGCCATGTCTCCGGGCTATGTGTGGGGAGAGCCCAGCGACGGGTGTGGGTTTGCTCTTGTGATGGGGCCTGGGAAGTAATGATATCTGGGTGCATATTTTTTGATAGTCAATTTCCTTCTTTTTCTCTTGATATTCTTCCTAAGAGTCTTCTTTAGAATTTAGGATTCCTGGGCACTTGGGTGGCTCTGTTGGTTAAGCATCTGCCTTCAGCTCAGGTCATGATCTCAGGGTCCCGGGATCGAGCCCTGCATCGGGCTCCCTGCTCAGCGAGGAGTCTGATTCTCTCTCTCCCTCCTCCCCCTCCCCCCACTCGTTCTCTCTCTCTTTCTCCCTCGTGCATGCTCTCTCTCAAATAAATAAATAAAATATTTTTAAAAAATTAGGATTCCCAACACCAAACTTTGCCTGATGTTTGAAGGTGCTAAGAACATTGAGTTGTTTATTCAGAAAGTAGTAATTGTTCCGATGAGCCGTATGCTCAGTTCTGGGAAATCAGCTGTGAAGAAGACTGAAATGCTCATAATTTTTTTTTAACTTCCTAGTGAAAAAGTGCAGTTCACGAATAAGCAAGTAAATGAGCAATAGGACAGTTACTGGTCACGGTCTGTGGGAGAAGGAAGCAGGTATGGACCCTGGGATGGGAGCAGGTTGGCTACTCTGAGGAAGTGCCATTTACTGAGACAAGAACGAGCTGTCTTGGGAAGAACAGGACGAAACGGATTGCAGGGGACCCTGGTGCGAGCCTGGTTGGAAGAGCCAGTGGGGTGGAGGGCAGTTGGTGAGGATGAGGGCCGCCATGTGGAGCAACGATGGGCCCCCAGGGAATTGACGCCACACGAAGGGTTTGGATTTTATTTTAAAATGGTTCTACATACATGAAAGTGAAGGGATGCAGCAATGAGAGGAATAAGGAGTCTTGTAAGCATTATGAGAAAAACAACCACATTTTTAAGTGAAGTTTTGACTGCTTTGGATTGCTTCTTTTTTGCAATACTTACTTCACCATGGAACCCTCAAAATAACACAATATACAAAATGTTGTGAATATCTTTCTCATATACAATTGTTTGCTTTTTCCACATTTCCTTCAGTCTGTATACCCAGAAATTTCCTTTTCTTTAGAAGACATTTTTCATTGCCAACAAAAACAAAACCCATATGCACTCTAATTAGTACATGTGACACTCAGCTAGGAGGGACCCTGTGAATCGTGAGGGCCACCAGCTCCGATCTTCACATTTTGATGAATAGTCACTTCTGTTGCGGTTGACGACACAGAAAGAATATTGAAGAAAGTGAAGACTGGCAAAGTTTATGAATTTATTCGCATCTGTGTCACACCTAAGATCATTGAATCCATCCTGTCGGAAATTATTTTTTGGCTATATAGGCAGGAGTGAGGATGCTCCAGGCTCTGTGATCTCCATTTCCGGAGTGTCTCCTGTACCAACACATGGTAACAGAGCCACCTTGAGCCATGTGTGTCGTGTGCCTTGAACAGAAGGCCTCCGGGGATATATTCCACTTGAGTTCCCACTTCAGCATTTTTATAGTTTGTTATTTGATATTGAACCCCCCCCATGCAGATGGGCATCAAAGTTCCATAAAAAAATGGGCTTTTCTTTGAAAAGGATTTAATAGAAAAATGCATAAGTACTTATGCAACAGAAAGGAACGGATTGTAAGGCATGCTCACATGCACAGGGGAAATGGGGGACTTTTATTTGGAAGGGGAAAGGCCTGGCGGTGTTGGACATGTTTATCCGAGCTGCAGCTAACTAATAGCATATGCTCCACATTTCTGGGGCAAATGTCTGTGTCACAGGACTGATTTATCGGCTTGTCTCTGTGGGCTGTGATGAGTTGGACAGCGGGAAGCACCGGGCTTGTGGACAGGCTGGGGCCTCTTGGGCTGAGCGAGCTCCAAGTGATAAGACTCTATGACCAAGAGGCCATTTGCACAGTGCCTCCTTAGACGAATTAGGACCCTTTTTTTTTTTTAAGATTTTATTTATTTATTTGAGAGAGAGATAATGAGAGACAGAGAGCACGAGAGGGAAGAGGGTCAGAGGGAGAAGCAGACCCTCTGCTGAGCAGGGAGCCCAATGCGGGACTCGATCCCGGGACTCCAGGATCATGACCTGAGCCGAAGGCAGCCGCTTAACCAACTGAGCCACCCAGGCGCCCGAATTAGGACCCTTCTTACATGACTGTAAATGGGCTTTGCAACTATTTTTTTCTGATGTTCAGAAGGGACAAAAAAAAAAAACCCAACAACAAAACCGTCATGTTTCTTCCCACCTACTGCTCCATAATTCTTAGGAAATGTGCCGAGAAAATCCTCAGTCAGAAGAGATTTTACATAGACCCCATCATTACAAAAACAGACGCATTGTATATTGTAGACGTGGGTTACATATCACATGACGTTGTATTCCCGTCCACAGTCCCCGTCACGTCGGGTGTCCAGAGCTCCGTGCTGGACTCCGATGGGGCGGGCTGGACCGGCCCCGAGCCGTGTGCAGGCACCGCAGAGAGGCTCCTGGCGAGGGCGCGGGGCACGCGACCTGCTTCGCTGCCCGTTCCCTCCCAGGCACTTGGTGGGGACAGTGCCTGTGGCAGAACAAGCCATTGCACCTCCGAGAGAAGCATCCGAAGGAGCACGGTGGCCACTGCCTCTGCTCCCACAGCCATCACTGGCTCCGCGTCTCCCAGCATCGATGCGACCGCCAGAAAGAGAGGGTCGTTGGTGACGTGACGCTGCTTTGGGCCCCTACTAGCATCTGTTGTCTTTTCCCCTACGTGCACCTGGCCAGCCACACTGGCGCACGGTTGTCTGAATCAGGCTGGGAGCTGCGGCCCGTCAGCCCTGGGGCCTCGGGGCAGCACTGGGTCCGTGAGCCCCGGCGTCACCTCCCGCATGCACGCAGCCTCCACGTGTCCCTCTCGCTCCGCTGCGGCCTAATTGTAAAGATGTTTTTCTTACGGGAGCAAGTGGGCCATGCTCTGGTATTTACAAAGCTCTGTCATTACACATCAATGCATTTACAATATGAGGAAATGCACAGTGTGGTTTCCATGGCGTCGGGGCAGTTCTGAGCCCGAACCTCCAGCCGCCAGCAGGATGGGCCTGCGCCCTTCCCACCTCGGACCCCGGACAGCTGCCCTGGGACCTTCTGCATGTCTGAAATGCCTGCAAGCCCGTGCCGTTTCCGCAGCTCTAAGTTGTAGAACTTTATTTCCTTTTAGATTTGCAGAGAAACTGAGAAAACCAGCAGGGAGCCCCAGACGCCCCTGCACTCGTTTCTCCTGTTGCCATCTCTCCTCAGAGCGGAGCCTTGGCTACAGTTAGTGAACCAGCATGGATGTTACTATGCAGATGGCCTCGGTTTCCCCCGATGTCTGCGGTCCATCCCAGGGTCCCGTCCAGGATCCCACAGCAGTTGGTGGCCACAAGGCTGAAATCAACTATTCTCTAAGCCTGATCCTGAAAGTGGAGTTCTGAATTTCCACATAAAACATAACTCAAAAGACCCCTGCCTTTGTTTTGTTGTCAAATAAAGACGTGGATAATCCCTGTTACGACTGTGTGACTCACAGGCTGGTGCGTGCTCCTCGAGGACAGGAGAGGGCTCTCTGCTGAGCTCTCTGCGTCGCGGTGTGTCGCACCTGCTCTTCCTGTCCTTCACAGAGGTGCAGACCCTCACACAGATGGACACACAGACACACAGACACAGACAGACAGACACAGACACACAGACACACAGACACACAGACAGACGGACACAGAGGCACAGAGACACAGACACACGGACACAGACACACAGACACACACACAGACACACACACACAGACACACAGACACCACACTCCTTGTCCTGGTCCCTCTCGTCTCCCTCTTGCTAGTTTGCTCACGTCTCAGAAATGCCCATCCTCACTGTGTCTTTATGGACGGATGTTCTCCTGATGCAGAGTGGCTGTGGCCTAAGTCTTCACATCCCGTGAGTCTAGCTTCCTGGCCTCAGGACCCCAGCCGACCGGAGCGCCGGCCCCGGGAGGCGAGCAGTGGCTCAGGTCCGCCCGGCCAGAGCTGCGGGGTGCAGCCTCCCGCCTCTGGTGCACAGTGTCCCGTTTCTCTCTCCGCTGGGCAAAGGCTTCGAGCCACCGACAACGCCACCGATTCCTCGGCGTGAGGATGAGCTCGGCTCCTCGTACGCGCGGCTCTGTACGTGAGCTCACTTCTGGCCTCCTGTCTGCAGTCTTCGATGTGAGGCTGAGGCTTTCTGTGGACCACCCAGGGCCCCTCAGGGCACAGCACGGCCTGTCCAGGAAGCCCCTGGCTTGCCTCGGTTTCTCCACGGTGATCAGCACAAGCTGGGTTCTCCCACGTCTGTCCTTTCCGTCATCGACGGATTCCTGGGCAGCTCATCTCTCCAGTCTGCTTCTTGGACATCCCTGGGCCTCCTGCTGAGATCTCCCTCTTCCACACGGATGTCTCTGTCTCGTTTCTTCCTAAAGCCAGCGGGATCCTAAGAACCCTAGACTGGGCTGCACAGCAGAAGACCCCAGACACTCACGCACCAGCTGGGTTGAAAATCAGCTCTTCGTCCTCCTCCCCCACTTCTGGTCATCCAACCTCTTCCTCTCCTTCTAGCACCTGCTGGAAGACAAACCTGGGCCTGACAATAATTCTGCTTCTTCCGACTCGGGACAGAGGGCACGCCACGGAACGTCCCCCCACCTTCACTGGGAGAAGATCCGCCCAGAATCGGAGGCTTGCGCGCTAACTAACGTCCTTCCCGCTGAGACTGCTCTCGTTTCCACATGTCTGATGGCATCAGGGCAGAGCTCTCAGGAACGGTTTGAATATTGCAGACATTCCCGCTGAGCACAGCTCCATGCAGGGTACTGTCTGGTGTCCGGGGTGTAGAATGGGGGCTGCTCTCGGTCTGGCCCACGCGCAGGGAGGTCAGCCCTCAGCCTCCCTGCATGGTGGAACACGGCGAAGCATCCCAGAACATCTCCTGGGACCACAGCTTTTCCTGAGTCGAAAGCCTCCTCAACCCCACCTCGCCAGCTGACATCGATCACGTATCTTCTGCAAATTCCCTGTCTATGGAATCAAAGTTGTTTTGCTCTCCAGGCTCAGTGGCTTTCCCTCAGGCCTGCCTCTCAAGAGGGTCAAATGTGGAGCAACGTCTATTCCAGGGGGATTCGTGGTTATGAAGAGATGCTCCAGGTGCATGAAGATGCTCATTGTTTGCTCTGTGGTGTGCAAGCAGGGGTGATAATTTACTCAGCGGCACCATCACAAGCATTCCCTGGGCATCTCCTCCATGCCCAAGTGGATAAGACACAAAACCTGCCAACGTAGAAGGGGGCCCGACATTCAGGCGGGCAGTCGTCACATGTGCTCTTGCTGTGCTCTAAGCCAGAAGCTCCATGCAGGGTGCCAGGGCCCAAGGCAGGCAGGACGCAAAGTGAGAAGGATGGACGGGTGTTGTGCCGCTAGATGAGACACCACGGTGGCCAGGGCCTCACGCAAACCTCAGTCCTGCCGGCATGAGACCTCCCACTCACTGTTCTCATAGTCCACGGCGTTGGGGTCCGGAGTGCTCACGCTTCTTCTCTACGTGGGAAAGCAGATTTCCACCCTGGCACTCCCGTCTGCAAGGTCTCACCCCGAGATCAAGGGCAAGAAATCAGAGACAGCGGGAAATGGGAATACAGGGCCCTTGGACCCCCCACACCCCCGGAGGGGAAAGCGGGCACCAGAGAAGCGGCTCCGCACAGTGTGTCCCCAGACACCATGGGCACAGACGGGAGAGGAGGCCACGTGCTCTCCGGGACTGGTGCCCGTGATTTCCAGGGCGACCAGTAGGACGGCCGCTCTCTCCAGGTGCAAAGCGCAATCTCTGCTCCTAGGGAAGCAGCAAAGAGCCTCTGTCTTCAGGGCAAGGATGGGCTGGGCTGGTTTGCCCTCCAGGCCTGAGCACCTGCCTGAACATGAAAGAGAAAAGAGGGACCACAGGCTACCTGCCCTGAGACACAGAACTTGTCGGGAGTGAAAATAAGTGAAACAAAGCTACTTTCTTTCAATTGAGGTCCAATTCTGGAAGCTCTTTGGAGAAATAAGAAATATTTTTATTCTTCTTTCATAAGAAGCTATAGATCTGCTCTGTGGGACGAGTGGCTGAGCGTGTCATTTCCATGCACAGCTGGAATGAAGTCCCCAGACGGGCTGGCCTAGACGTGCTTCTGGGGCAGGTCTTACTCAAGGTTCACTACAGATTATATTTCCAACAGACGAGGCTTCAAACAAGAACAAGACCCTGCAAAACCACTGGAAGGCCTGTGGCAGCAGAAGTGGGGCTGTGTCCACTTCCTGGTGTGTCCACCAGTCAGGAGCTTGGGAGGAAGGAAGACAGGGGTCACCGGGTCAGCCTTTGAAATGCCACATAGGTGCCCCTGGGCAGCAGATCCCCCCGGGGTCCACCCTGCTGCCAAGGAACTTCGGTCAATATCCCCAGGTTCCCAGCCTGGTGGTACGAGGTAAAGCAGCCCTTCGCCACCAGTCCTGCCCGAGGGTGAGGCCCTGAGGCCCTGAGGCTTCACTTGTATTTAATGAAGTAACTTCTCCGTCTCTGGAATAGTGCCGGACTCAGGAGAATGAAGAACGCAGTCACAAATCATTTTCAGCAGGGCTTGCTTCTCTTGTGGAACCCTGGTTGAGAAAGGCTCCTCAAGAACTTAGAGGTTCAAAAAATGCCACTTGTCAATAAGGATTATCTAGCACAGTCTACCGCTTAAAATCCTGTGAAATCATGCTTCAGAAAGCATGTCATGAGCCTGGACCATGAGTAAGTCCTTTCCTGGGCTGGTGAGAAATGTGACTAATTGTATTGTCCCTCACCAACTTACAGAGGTATATGTGCATAAAATATATATGCCTATATATTCATTATATAGGCATATATATATGTGTGTGTATATATATATATATATACACATATACACACAAACATACACGTGCTTTGCAGGGTTAATATTTATATGCAATCATTAGTAGAAATGAAAGAACACTGAATACGGAAATCTAAAGGCAGTGAGCTGGGGACAGCCTGCAGCATGGCTCCTGTAGGGAGTCCAGAGACTGGCCTCCAGGAGGGTCTAAGGACCACACTGGGGAGAAGGTGGGCGCAGGAAGGGCTTTCAGAGCAGGCTCAAGTTAGGGAAAGAAACAGCTTCACACAAAGTCTTTTCTCGAGGAAACCAAAATGACTGACCTCACACAGGGAAACATTGTTTCTCCAAAAACCAGAAAGCTATCAGCTTGGTCTTGATAGCGGAGGGCACAGATTGTAACTGTTACAGAGCTGTGATTCTCTAGTTAAGGGTCTAAGAAAGAGTCTCACACATGGAGGAAGAGAAGAGTGTTAGCAGGAGACTCGGATCCGCATTCTGTTTCCACTGTGCTTACGTTTTAGAGCAGTTTACTCCATCGGCTGACTTTTAAACCTGGAGTCGCTCACACTGGAATTGGTGTGTTGTAGGAAGGAGGCTGGGATGCACCGGAGCTCAGTGCCCCTTCATCCCCATGCGGTCGGTCCAGCCAACAGTAACCACGGTGACTGAGGACCCTGGAGCACAGGATATTCTGCTTTACCTCTGTGAGCCACAGCCCTCGCCTTCTTCACTGGCCAATGTCTGGACAACCACCAATAAGCACGAGGAAGTTCAACATCTCACTTACCCTCAGGACGGCTCAGAAATCCAGAGTTCCTGGCTCTTGGCTCCTCTCTTACAGAAGGGATGGGCCTTGTCCAGGATCACATGGCTGGCGAGGTTGGGAGTCACGACTGGAACTGGTGGTCTGCTTCCAGGGCACGTGCACTGAGCCTCTCTGCACGACGCCCACCCTCCAAGAGCGGGACATGCCAAGGGAGACGCTGAGGGTGGTGGATGGAGAGCGGGCTCCCGAGGAGATGGAGAAGCATGGTGGGCCTGCCACACACGAGCACTCAGCTGTGTCAGCGCTCAGACTACGCAGGACAGGGACGTTTGCGAACGGGATGCAAGGGCCACACAGGAGCCACGTTCTCCCCTTAGGTACCTGACAGAGGCGTGGCCGGCCTCACCCAGTCAGTAGATAGGTGTTTGCACCCCTTTCCTCCCATTCTGGCTTAGGAATGCCTTTCGGGGACTTTCTCCCCTCCCTGTGGGCCTCTGCCTGTCCTACAGCTCACTAGGGCCCCAGGGTCAAAACCAACACCCTGAAGCGCTTGTGTCCTTTACCACTTTCTTTCTTATGGGACCCCTTGCTGTTTCTCAGACACTCCGAGACCCTTCCAGCACCTCACCTTGGGCTCCTCTCTGCCTGCTTGCCCACCCCATGTCAGCTTTGCAGGAGGGTCTTCTCTGACCACACAAAGACAGTGGCTACTGAGTCATTCAAGATCCCCTCACCCGATTTTGCTCCTCTTCATGGAGCTTATGGTTATAAGAAATTTCATTGCCCTTCTAGTTCATTCGGGACATACCCCACATCAACAGCAGAGGTGTCAAATCCATGAGAAAATGTTCACAGTCCCCCAAAAGCCAGGTCCCAACAGGTATTCAGTAGATGGTTCTGAACAGACAAACAGATGCCTATTTGCCTATTTTTTCTAAGTCACTGTTTGAATACATTTTTATCCTTATAAATCATCTTTGACATTATTTTTCAGAACGGAGGGATTTCTTCACATCCTGTGGCTTAGACTTCATCGGCTCAGGGAAGGCTGTGGCCGCCCTGGGCAGACCCAGTCCTGGGGACGGCCTAATCTGCTATGCTTCCTCCCAGCGAAACCCGGCCTCTCAGACCGGCAGCTGGAAAAGCCTCTTGCCTATTCTATTGTTTCATGACAAAGCAGGCCTTTGCTTTCAGTTACTAAAGAGCCAAGGATCATTTCTCAACCTCAAAAATAAAGACAACAGTTTGGAACAATTATATAGTGTTTCCAGACACACACGTGTGCTTCATTCCAAAATCAGGCCCAACATTAACGACCCCTTGTGCTCACCACGGTTAATCAGCAGCAGGGATTGTATGCTGTTAAAATGATGCCTCATTCTTACAGATAAATTTATTTAATGCAGAAACTTTTACTGTTGAGTATATTAAGAAATAAATGTGACAATGGAATGAGAAAATCATAATTATTAAAAAAAATTAATGTGATAAAGTAGATTTTTAAATTTACATATTGGACAGGTGCAGCCCCCTGCCAGGAAGGATCGTGAGGTTGGGCTCAGGGGCATGTGGGTCTGCAACCAGCTCCAGGCTCCTTACCTATTGCTCTTCACGCAGGCTGCTCTCTGTTAGTTAATCGGCAAGAATGGCGGGGTAGTTCTCCCTGGCTCTGTGGTGACAATTCCACACGACTAAACGTGAGGTTGCTCACACGAGGAGTCCTGTCTTTGCACAGCTTCTGTAAACGCTTTTCTCCGCTGCAGGGCCCACCGTTGGTACGCATCAGCCACTTGCCGTGGACAGGGTGGCAGAGGCGTGGTCATGGGTCTTCTCAGAAAACCACCACCCGACTCCCACCTCTTCCAAAGGACTTCCCAGTTGGGGCATTTATTTTACGCCCATAGAAGGAGTGGGAAACATTAATTGTGGACCAACTAGGCAACACCCAGCAATGGCCCCTTATTTTTCTGTGTGCTTTAGCATACATTAAACGAGACCCACGTAGTGTTGAAGAATTTACTCTTCAAAACTGCTTTGGCACGAGACAGGGGAAGAGGTACACTGATGTTCAAGGCTTAGGGGATTTTTCCATTTGAGTTAAACTGTTGGTCACATGACCCACCGGATGTTTCCCACTTTGAACCTGGAGATACTCTGCATCTAGGTCTGCCAGATTTAGCAAGCAGATAGGCAAACACAAACATACAAAACTGGGTATCCAATTCAACTTGAATATTGATAAATAATGGACAACTTTTTAGTAGAAGTAGGTCTCATGCAAGATTTGGGACATGCTTAGAGTAACAAAAGGTGTGTTATTCACCTACAAGTAACATTTAACTGGGTGTCCTGTATTTTGTCTGGCAAATCTATCTGCATCCCAAGTAGTCCACCATGGTCTCCTTGTTCATGGAGCACAGCTCAGCTCATCCTAAAGGCTGCAGGTGGAGCCATGCCATCTATATGCTGATTCCTCGATAAAGTCAACATTTCTCAAGCCGAGATCCAAGAATATTGGGTCAGGGACGATCACACATTCTATAAGAATTGTTAAGTTTACTTCGAAGATTATTTACTAAAATTAGTCTAAAAAATTCTAAAACACTGATATGACCACTTATATCCATTTAATGCCACGGCATCATTGCTCAATTTGCATCATTTCTTGTATTTGTGAACAAATTGTCAGCAATATTACTTGAGTAGTAACTCAGCAAATGAGACGAAGATGGAGATCTTCTGTGAAGTGCAGATGTGTTCCGTAGTGTGACAGCTACGTGATGTCATGTGCACGTGCAAATGCAGGTGGACCTATGGTTCCAACTGGGAAGAGTGGCTGAACAGGAGGAGCCCACACATGCCAACCCAAAAAACCTGCACGGGACAGGTCAGTGCCACAGGCCCAGTTCAACCAGCTGGGTTTATCTAAACCAGCTGTCTATCTTGCCACATTGAATTAATACTGTCAATTTTAATTGGCAGTTTTTTAAAAGAATTAAAAGAATAAGGATTTTATATCTAACTATCTATTGGCATATCTTATGTAACATTATGATAAAAATCATTTATTTTTTTTTTTTTCTTTTTGGAGACTCTACATTTTACCTAATTATAAGAACTATGGCTGAAATGACACACGACCTTCTCCTGCTTTTCTTTTTTTGCTGGTTGGTTTGTCTAGTTGCCGGCACAATGTTCTCTTAGGCCAAACTACCAAGCTGGAGACATTCATTCCGGCAGCCGGAGGCAGGGTGCCCATCAGTCAGGGTCCTGTCTGGTTTCTTCACACATCACTGAGTTTGATGATGTTGGTTGAGGGGAAAGAAGGAAAATTCAACAGACTCACCTGGCATGCCCACTTCTTTCCCTCACCCTCTGTGCTGCCCCGCAGCAGAACCAGAAAGGACAGGCAGGCTAACTTCAAGCACAGGGTGGGGTCTATGCTGTTTGCTGGAGCAGGTAGGTCCCCCTTTGTTCTGTGGTATGGGGTGAACTAACCTGGTGACCTATTTCCAAAAGCTTCTTCAGGGAGTCATTCCCACATTAGCAGGACGATTTTCTTTCTAGCCTAAATTTAAACCAAGACAAATGAGACTCCAAAATGCTGACGTTAAAAAAAAAGAAGTTATAAAGCATATTTTTTCTAACTTTGAAGCATATTTTTTTTAACTTTCGAATGTAGCTGGAAAATTTTAGGTCCCCTCTTTAAACTGTTCAAAAAAAGCAAGTTCAGATCAGTTCATCCGCTTTTTCAAAACAGGGTTATAAAGAAAACCAAAGGAAATTAAACCACAGAAATGTGTTGAGGTGCGGTTCAGATGTGACTTGAACCCATGGGCAGGGAAGCTTGGAGTGGACGCTGAAACCCCATCCTCAGTATCAGGCATCTTGAACTTGACCCTGTGACTCTATCGCCTTCTATCTGAGTTTAAATTACATCGATCCCAGCACTTTTGTGAAGTGTTAACTTTAATGATCCAGTGGTTCTGTTTCCAGCGGAGCCATCTAGGTTTTTGGTGGAACACAGTTAACATGGGTGTAAGAACTTTTATTAACCTCTTTTGACTACTGGCTTATTTGAAAAAAGTTACATACGTACAGACCGATTTTCGCTGCCACACGAAGGAAACTCAAGTGAGAAAATTTCCTGGAAAAAGTTTTTAAAAATTAAAAAGTAAAATCTTTAGAGACTTCATGAAAACGATCTTTTTTAAGTCAAGAGGCATTTTTTAAATTTACTCATGAAGACTGAAGGCTGGTGATCCGGGTCCTTTCAACCGCCCCGTGGTGGCACAGTTCTGGCCGGCAGAACTGTTTCCGTGGCCTCACCCCAACGGCTGGAAACAGCGGCCAGACCAGAGGCACCAAGTCCTCTCGCCTTAGCTCCAGGCAGAAGGGCCCAGCGGAAAACAGATCTCCTTCCCACAATATTAAAAAATATATATATGGCAGAAAGCTTTCCCGTAGCCATGAGCAATGAGTCTGGCCTCAGTCCTTCACACGTGTGCAATTCTCAGCCTACTTAGGAATCCAGACTGAGCTCTGAGGGGGCAGCCAACGGGACTTCAATGCCCTGCTCTGAGAGCCCCTCTATCCCAGGGTCATGTGAGTGTCCCTCTCATCTTTTAATTTAGCTGTGATTATTAATATGGCTCACTTTATTTTAAAAAAACATTCTTAGTAGAGTTGAAATATCAAAAAAAAAAAAAAGACATAAAGCAAAAATATGCTATTCAGTTACTTATCGTCTATGTAACCACTATCAGGTCAATAGCCGGAGTGACCAGGGTATCGAAAGACCCTCTTGCCTGCTCCAAATCATGATCTTCCCTTGCTCACAGCGCTCACTACTTTTCTGTCTGTAATGCTAATCACTTATTTGCTTTTCTGAAAAAGTTCAACACATAAGCTTATGTCCCTAAATATGATAGTGTTGCCTGCTGTGACCTTTTTGAAACACGATCATGCAGCGTATTCTCTGTGTTCTCTCTGTGAGATGCACCTGTTAGTCCTTGGAACTGGGTCCCTTTAGCTTTGTTGCTGGGTATTATTCTGTTCCCTAGAATCTCTTGTGGAGAAAATGGGGGCTGCTCACTGCATGGGGTCAATATCAGCAACTCTGCTGCGAATCCCCTTTTGCCAGCCTCAGTGCTCACGACATGAATCTCACCCTGGGGGTGGGCTTGCCGGGGCAGCAGTTTGCATGTTGTCACCTGCAGAGAGGACCTCAAACTATTTCCAAGGTGGCTGCGCTGATTTACATCCCCCAACAATGTGTGAGGGCTACTCTACCCAGGTGCTTTCTTGTGAACGCCCAGGAGGGACAGTCTCAGATTCAGCCATTCTAGCGGCTGCGGGATTGCATCGGCCGCTTCATCGGTTTGCATCCCTTGGCCATGACTGAGATGGAGCATCCTGTCATATGTTCACTGGCCACTTGGATATTCACATTTGTAAACTTAGGTCTCTTACATGGTTTTCCTTAGCATCGATTGCTTTTGTTGTGTGGATATGTAGATGATCTTAATCTAGTCTGTATAAGAGTTCTTTGTTTATTCAATGAATATCCTTCCTTTCTCTGTTTTACCTTTTCTCTCTTTTAATGGGTGTCTTGATGAATAGAAGTTCTTACATATATCTAGTCTGGCATTTTTGTTTGTTTGTTTTTCTTTTTTGGCTGGTGCTAACTTCTTGAAAGAGTTATTTTAGAGGCGCCTGGGTGGCTCAGTCGTTAAGCGTCTGCCTTCGGCTCAGGTCATGGTCCCAGGGTCCTGGGATCGAGCCCCGCATCGGGCTCCCTGCTCTGCGGGAAGCCTGCTTCTCCCTCTCCCACTCACCCTGCTCGTGTTCCCTCATTCGCTGTGTCTCTCTCTGTCAAATAAATCAATAAAATCTTAAAAAAAAAAAGAGTTATTTTAATTCTTGATTTTTTTCTTGATTTTCTTTTTTCTAATACATACATTCAAGGCTGTAAATGAGGCTTTAAGTATGCCTTTAGTGGGATTTTATTTTTCATGTGGATTTTTTTCTGTCACTCATTTTTTTTAAAAAGATTTTATTTATTTATTTGAGAGAGAGAGAGCCTGAGAGGGAGGAGGGTCAGAGGGAGAAGCAGACTCCTTGCTGAGCAGGGAGCCCGATGTGGGACTTGATCCTGGGACTCCAGGATCGTGACCTGAGCCGAAGGCAGTCGCTTAACCAACTGAGGCACCCAGACGTCCCTCTGTCACTCATTTTATACTAGCTTCAAATTTCATGGTGATTTGATGGTTTTTTTTTTCTTAAACATATGTGTTATTTGGAAGTAAAATGTTTAATTTCCAAATATATGAATGTTTCTAGCCATCCTTTTGGTAGTGATTTCTGGCTTGTTTCACTGTGGTCAGAGAACCTGCTCTGTATGAATTCAGTACTTTGGAGTCTGGTGGGACTCTGAGTAGGGGAAAACTTGGGAAGGGTTTCCTTTGTGCTTGTAAGACAACAAAAGCCACAGATTAAGGTTTATAAAAAGCTAAACTATTAGAACTACCATTTACATTTATAGATGAAGAAATTAAATGAGATCATACTTGTGAAAACATTTGAAAATTGAAATATAGTTTAAGGTAAATTATCATTGTTATCACTTCAGTTCATGTGATTTCTTACTCTTCTCTTATTATTGACTCCAGGCACTAAATTGGTTAAGGACAGCTTTGGAATTTGAGTCACTGGAAACCAAGGTCATCAATGTCCCCATGGAAGCCATGAACACTCCAGGCGAGGTTAGTCCAAATGGACATGGGCTGAAAGTGTAGAATACACACTGACTGTGAAGATTTAGTATGAAAAACTAGAGAATGTACGATGTTTCATTATTTCCATATTCATTACCTGCTGGGATAATGGGCTTTGGGATGTATTAGGTTAAATAAGACATAGTGTTAGAGTGGATGTGGTCTGTTTCTTCTTGCTTTACTAACATGGCCTCTAGCAACTAGAAAGCCCTGCCTGGGGCTCACCCTGTTGGCTCAGTCCTTCAGTAGCCGGCCACCTGCCCACTCCCAGGCCTCGGCCCTCCCAGCCCTCCCAGCCCCCTGCCCGTCCTCCCTCCCCAGCAGCTGTACCCGCGGCCACGGACACGCGGGGAGCAGGCACCACCCCAGTGCCATCAACACACACGTGCACCTGTCAGGGGGCCCAGCTTCAGCCTCACTGCCACTTCCCACGCTTGGGAAACACGGGTTTATTGACGCAGCTCTGTCTCACAGTGCAGATAACCACAGGGTGACGTGTGTGTCCCATGCCACTTGGCCTTCCTGTGCCTGCAATGGGGCCCTGGGGACACGGTCCCCGCGCCTCCTCGTCTCTGAGCCTCCCCGGGGTTCAGTGGGCCCTGCGCCTCCTGCAGGGTGTCAGCGGGCTAGTGGACGGACAGGGAGGTCCTCCCCTCGCCACTCTGTCCTTGCTCCGGGGTGCGTCCTCCTGGCTAGTGCGCTTGCAGCTCTCCGGGCTCACAGGGCCCCACCCCCTTCCCGCGGACCGGCCGCCACGTGCCTCGCTTCCCTTTGGCTGCCACACACCCAGAGTCCGAGCGGTGCCCAAGGCTCGGTGCGCTGTGTGCCGCCGCCTTGGCCGCCGCCCTGTGGCTGCCCGGCCTAGCTGCGGTGTGGGAGGGCCTCGGAGACCCGGTGGCCCGAGCGAGGAGCTGCGGGGCCTGAGAAGCCCGCCTCGAAGGCGCGCCTGCTTCTGAGAGCGGAGCGCGCAGCCCTGCACCTGTCGGCCGTCGGTGTCGGCCCCGCGGTGCCCGCACCCCTGTCTGCACCGCGTCCACACCGGGGTCTGCACCTGCGCCCGGCCCGCCCTCCACGGGGCTGAGACTCGCACCCGGCGTTGCCTGCCGGCGTGTGTCCCTCGTGTCCCTCGTCCACCACTTCCCAAGTTTCCAGACCGGGTGATGGGCTCGAAGGAGGGTCTTCCGCGGTTTGTGGGCGGAAGATCGCCGGTTAACTCCACTGATGGGATCAGACTTCACACCCTGTGTGCAAAGGGTGCCGTAACTGTAGCTGAACGGACGCACCTGCGCCGCTCGAGGGCGAGACCACGACGAGCTGCTGTTGCCCGCAATGACCCCCGGACAGCCGTGACTGCTCAGCCAGCCCTGCCTCCGGAGCTCGGCCTGGAGGCGCTCCCTCGGCCGCCACCTGCCGCGCCGACGTCCCTCTGCGGCACTGCAGTGAGGGCAGGACCCGCCGGGTGGCCCGCCGGCGGGGAGGGAGCCGCGGCAGGCCGGCCAGCGCACCGCTCTCAGCGCAAGCAGACATGGAAAGTAACGACACTCTTCACGTGCCGGGGTAAGAGTAATTTCCCACACATTCACACGCGCATTCAATCTGACCGAATTAGTGTAAGTGGGCATTTTAGTTTATCAGGAGCACAACGTCCCTGTCCCTGGGGGTTGGAGCACATCTCACGTGCACACACTCTCTTCCACACACACACACACACCGATCGCACACGTGGATAGCATGCACACACACACGGGTTACAGGCACACATGTACCAAACCTGCACTCACGCACACACGAACGTGTATACACATGCACACACACCAACACACAGAGATTGCATGCACACACATACAATGCACACTCTCGCGCATGCATGTATACATACATGTATATACATACGCACATGCACACACATCAAGCACACAAGTAACATTCATACACAGACACACCCCCGTGATTGAAAAACTGGGCATAATTTAAAGATCATCAAAAATTTTGAAAGCCAGTCTCATATACAGTGGTATCGCATGTGTGTAAATCTCAGTCTGCGTGTTGAGGCATGCAGGAAATATCACTGCCCTTATCATCTAAAATGCCACTTCGTGTCTAAGCTCCAGTTCCAAAAAACTGGCAAATCAAACCAATTACTCCTGAGATCCACACCCCCGGGCATCGTCTCATTTAGGAGTCCTGCATGTGCCACCAGGTTATTTAACAAATATTTATATAACCTATACATGTTTTGGGCACTGCTCCAAGTGCTTTGTCAATATTAACTCATTCATCCTCATGGTAAATTCAGTGAGAAGTACGGTTTTATGAAGGAGGATGCTTGGGAACAGAGCGTTCCTACCTTGCCTGAGGCCACACAGCTGCAAGTTGGTGGAAGAGAGTCTGAACTCCTCAGCGGGGCCAGTGCTGTCCTCCCAAGCAGACCTCTGCCGAGATCACCCTCTGCCTGCTGCTTACGGCAACAGCAGGCTGGGACCCAGAATTCTTTGGGGAAGGTGACTGTTGCTACTGTTTTCCCAAACACACCTCATATTCCTGCTTCATGTCCCTTCACTTCATGCCAGGAAGCCAAGGACTGGTTCTGTCTGCTTTCCTAGACCTCCCCTTGCCCTCACAGGGGAGCACTATGGACCAGGGACCTTTCCTACCCCATGCATTTCCAAGACTCTTTTCAAATACCTAATTTTCAAACTCCATTTCCCTTCCTTTAAACCTCATCCCAAACCTCCAAGTTTTCCTAAAGCCTTCAACTTTGGGAAGACAGCCTTGGGAAGCTTGCAGGCCACTTCCATGGGAAAGGGAGGAGAGAGAAGATCCTGGAGGAGGGAAACTGCTTGGTATGTGGGTATCACCCCAGCCAGCCACAGATGAGTTTGTCCTGTAGTATCTTTCTTCACATTGTATGTTTCTTTCCTTCTTTCTGTTGGCCAAATTCTTAGATGCTTACCATGCATCTGTCGAGACAGACTCGTGGGTTCTGCCAAGATTGGAAACAGCAAAAACTGTCCCAAACCGAGCTTTTGACTACTAAGCCCTTTCTTGCTTAGAGAGCCAGTGGGATAGCTTGGAAAGGAACACCATCTTAGCACAGCAGAGCACTGATGCCTTTTGGCTGAAAAATATGTTTCACCCTGAATGATTTCCCAGCCAAGGGTCCTCAGGGAGAGCCTAGGTGAGCGTGTGACCTCTAGCAGTCCCATCATGACTTCCCTCATCGGTGCACATTTTCCCACAGGAGGTAAGGATTCTGCAAGTCCAGGCCTGAAATTTTCCTGAAACCTCGAGAGACAGCTCAGCGTTCTGGAGGTACTGATCCATTGTCAGCGTGTCTTCCATACACTAGAGTCCAGTGATGGGAATACCCCACTACCCAAGGCACACAGAATGTCATAAACACCAAGGCCTCGGGCCCCATGGTACCATGCAGAGTGCAGACAGAATCGCCAGGTCCAGCATTCTGCCTCTTCTCATCCCAGGCGTTTCTGCTTTAGTGACCTGGGTGGAGTTCCAGCCACCAGAGCGTTTCTGTTCTCCATTACGTGCAGGTAGAGAGAAGTACTTCAACTTAGTGCCCAAAGAATGCAGAAGGCTTCAGCCGCAGAAGCCACAATACCTGCAGATGCTAAGTGAATTGACAGATATTAATAAGGAATCTGTAAAAAGTAATGTTAAAAGGATACTTTGAAATTTCTAAAGAAGCTATTTAGCAGAGACTCAGCATTTAAATAAACCATAGATGTGTTTTTTAAATTTATTTAAACAATTCAAAATGTACTTATACACACATATACTGTGTGTATATGTGTATATGCACATGTGTATTCAGCTATTTTATATATATGTGTGTATATATATATATATATATATATATATATATATGAATACATACGAATACTTGTGAATCTCTTCCACTGTAAGTAATACAACATTTTCCCAATGAACAACGCACAAGGAGGACAGGTACAGATTTTCACTACCTATAGGAGAAAATGTTTATTTAGGCAAGGCAGTTTCATGTTTCTGTCACTTTCTGGGCGCCTCTGCCTGGTTAACCATTTTATGTTACAGGGTCCAGAGGTCTTAGTTCTCATTCAGACTGAAACACCTTCCAAAGTGGGTTCTTCTTTTTTAAGCATCTATAATAAGGATACATATCAGTATTAGTCAAAATCATGGCAATTCTGTGTTTTCAATTTTTGTTACAGTTTTAATGAGATATAATTTAAACTCCATAAAATCCCGCACTGGGTGTTGTACTTAACTAACGAATCATTGAGCACGGCATCGAGGACTAATTAGGTACCATACGGTGGCTAACCAAACATATATACAATTAGCTTTTACTATATTCACAGCGGTGGGAAACTGTCACCAGAGTCCAAGTTGGGGTGGTTTTGCCACCAGAAAAGGGGCCCTGTAGCCATTACCGCGGCTCCACCCCCACCCTGGGCCACGTCCTCTCCTCTCTGTCCCTGGACCTGCCTCCCGTGGACGTGCCATGCGTGGGACCCCAGCACAGCTCAGCTGTGATGCAGGCAGCCGAACGTGGCTCTTACGTGGGGTCAGTGAGCGCTAACCCAGACACTCGCTCGAGTAGAAGCTGCTCTGTTTGTCTTGTGGATCCGAGTTAACCAACTGTTCCGTGGGTTCCTAAGCTCCGTGAGGCACAAGACGTGTTGCTTGTGAGCCTCGCTTGGTGCTGCTGAGGATGTTCTGCAAGACCAAATGCAATTTTTAAATTGTATTTGTTTACAAACATAATTAATATTTCTTTAGGAACTTGGGATCTGCTGGGCATTTCGTGGGTTGCAAGGAAGCAAGCACCCCTCTTTGAAGGCTGCAGGGGGGGTCATGAATCCCTGCTGGGAGGGGCCGGGCATGGTTCTGTGCTTATAGAGTGTGCAAGGGGGGAGCCACGGTGTCCCCCGCAGAGTTCATTCTGGCCTTTTCTGCTCAGTTGGGCAAGTCCCAGCCCTCTCTCCTTCAGATCAGTGCTATAGCAGGTGATACTTGTTTAGTTAGAGAATTGTGAGCACCTACTGGGTGCCAAGCCCCGTGGCCGGCACCCGAGAAAGAGAGCGGACAAAAGAATACGAGGCACAGACAAACCCAAGCAGTGGGTTTTATGGAGCAAAGAAATAAGGGCCCAAGAGAACAGCACGTGTCCAGCTTCTTCAGGACGAGATGACGGGGTGAAATCTCCTTAGGGCTGAGTTCTCCTTGGTATCTCCCGGGAAAGGGGGCTGCCTATGTTTCACACATAATTGATGTTTTTAAAGTTACTTAGTTCAACTATTTTATTGGCTATTTCTCATCTTGTGCCAGTAAACAAATTGTGAAAACCTAGTAGCATACTATATTTAAGAAATGCAGTTATAAAAAGGTAACAAAATGAAAATACAAAGGACCATTATTGTGCTATATTAAAAACACTGTTGGGGCACCTGGTGGTGCAGTCAGTTAAGCATCCGACTCTTGGTTTCATCTCAGGTCCTGATTTCAGGGTCGTGAGATCGAGCCCCGGGTCCGGCTCTGCACTGAGTCTGGCGTCTGCTTGAGACTCTCTCTCCCTTTCCCTCTGCTCCTCCCCTGCTCTAAAATAAATAAATAAATCTTTAAAATGAATTAAAAAAAATAAAGACTGTTGGTATGAGGGCGATCTGCCTGCGACGTCTGTCACAAGTCACAGGGTTGACTTGGCTGATCTGACTGGCTAGGCTGGTGTCCCCCCTCCTCCCTCCCCGATCCCTGTGGGTCCCTCCGGAAGCTGTGCACGTGGTCAACGCGGACGACCTTCTCCATAGAGGAGGACTGTTCTTCAGTCAAGGGTAATGAGTGACTGCGCTCAGCTGCTAGAACCTCCGAACGAGCCCTCAAGCTCCAGCTATAGGAGGAAGTCAGGCTTCCAAGACTCCAGACGCGTCCAAACGAGGCGCTGCATGTAGCCGTCTGCCTTTCTTTAAAATTCAAAACAAACAAAAAACCCCTCAATATTCTTTTAGTTTTGTGGTATTTCTTTTGAAAATGTTTCCAATACATACTTTGAAATAGTGTTACATTCATGCATACATTAAAAACTGTAGCCCATTTTTTTCATTTAAGATCATATCACCCGTTTCTCTGTATTCCTCGTTTATTAGTGTCTCCGCCATAGCGGCGCCTCCTGCCCCCGTGACTAACAGTATTTATTTCACAGGTGTGATGGAATATCATGAAGAATGTATAAATAATAAGATAATGGATACTCACGTACTTCGCTGCCAGTGGAAGAAATAAAATATCAGCAACACCATCAGAGCAAGGCCTCCTTCCCCGCCGCAGAAGTGAGCATCGCACGAACTGACAATCCTTCCCAAACATTCATTCCTATTTCACTACGCACGTACGGAGTCTTACACAGTATTTGGTATTGACTTACATGCTTTAAAAATATACATATAAGCAGAATCTTACACTATATGTTTTTATAACTTGCTTTTATATTAAACACTTGTGAGATTAATTCACATCGAGTGTACAGAGATTGCTTATTTATTTTTATTTTTGTATATCATTGCATGAATGAGTACACCATTACTCACATATTCTCTGGTTTTGCCCGGATAAGTGGACACATAAAATTAACCACTGCAGACCTATTCCCCTACATGCTTAATTGAGTTTTTAAAAATACAAATAAAATCTGCTATCTGCTTGCCTGGGGTCCATCACTGCTGGCTCACCAAATGCAGAGTTATATTTAACCCCTTAGGCTGGCCCCCAAGTCCTTACCTGTGAACCCACAACACCCATCCCACACTGCCAACCGGGTGCATTCCCTCGCCCTGTCTGTCCCCACGAGTTCATGCTGTTCTTTCCACATCAATGTCAACCCTCATCAGGACCCATCTCTACAGCAACGCCCCCTCCCGCACCTTCTGGAGTAACATCTGGAGTAACTGCTGTTCTGTTTTGCTCTTCCATCATATAGCACTTTTTTTTAATTGGGTTTTGCAATTTTTTTATTATGTTCAGTTAGCCAACATATAGTACATCATTAGTTTTTGATGTAGTGTTCAATGATTCATTAGTTGCATATAACACCCAGTGCTCATCACCACACTTTCCCTCCTTAATGCCCATCACCCTGTTACCTCCTCCCCTCTAAAACCCTCATATAGGACTTTTTTTAAATGTCTCAGCTGGAAATTTCTTGAGGGCAGGGTTTATGTCTAATTTATTTTTGTGTTTAATATCTAAAGCAATAACCAAACACAGTAAGTGTTCAATGAATATTTATCAAATGCAAAGTCTACGGAATATAGAAGGAAAGAAGTGATCCAGATGAAGCCAGATTCATGACGAGTGTGAGATCCTGCATGACAAACATGCTGGTAGAAACTCAAGGCACAGGAAAACATTTCAAAACCAAAGTAAATTATAAATTGTAATTAACAGGCAAGGGAAACAGGGCCAGTGCCCAATTTTATTTTCTTTACTTTCAGCGGTCAGTGGTCCGGGCCAGCCCTGTGTGCACCGTGTCTGTGTGACGCCTGGCCCCATGCGTGTGCAAAGGCTCACACAGGAGTCACATGCCCAGATCCCTGCACTTGAAGTGCATTTGCTCAAATTACCTACCTTTATTTTTCTAGATCTGTGTTCTTCCATTTTACTCAGAGTATTTATGAAGTTTACATTAACATATGTAAATCTTGATCCATGCTTTGACACACGGATTGAAAATTTCTTCTATTTGATGTAACTAATACTAACAATGACATAGTGTTCCAGACATCTTAAAAGATGTGAAAAGATTGCAATCAGGATGGGTCCTGTAAGAGAAATAAGAAATAGAGTGATTTTCCTGGGACTCAGAGTTTGGAAAAAGACACGATTTTGACCTGGAAATCTCATCTTCAGAATCCTGAGAACTGCTGTGTAAATTTAGAAGCAAACTGCTAAGTTGTAGGTGGGGGGTCACTTCCATTTCTCACCTTCTCATCCTCAGGAAGAGGTGAGTCTCAGTTGTGGCTGGGAGAGCGGGCCTGGGTTCTCCGGAGGGACGGGGGCTTCGGCGTTAACCCCGCTGGATTATGGGACCACAGCTACGTGCCTCCTGCCTGTGGGGTCCAGCGCATTCCCCTCGGGCCAGGCGGGCATGCAGAGCGCCAGCTCCCCGTCAGCCCGTGGGCGTGCTCTCCGGGCTCTGGACAGACACGGTGCCAAGTTAAATGCCGGAGGCGATCAAGGAACTTCGCCTTCCTCGGGTTTGCTAAATCACTGAAGAGACTTAATCCACCAAATCTCAACAGTGTCGGCTACAGTTCAGTGACTTATTTAAGAAACAACGGTACCCTAACATTGTTGAGACTTTTATTGAAGGGTAAGGAAATCAACATTTCTTTATAAATGTATTTATTTGAAAAAATTACTTAGTTTCCTCTTTAAAAACTAAGACTTGTAAGGAAACTCGGGAATCTGCATTTTCTCAAGCAACCCATGTAATTCTGATGCCATTCGGGGCTCTGATTTAAGGTTTTTCTGGATTCTGTGTTCTCGTTAAATGGAATTTCTGTTTAGAACATGAGAAGTGTGTAAGCTTTCTTACTTCCTTGCACACATGGGGAAACTGGAATTGGGTCCTGTGTTGAAAAAATCTTAATCTTCCCACCTGTGTCAGGAAAACAACATCCGTTCTCGCTCCTGTGTGAGTGTCCTTTGCCTTCACATGGAACACCTCACCTCTGGCCCTTCGGGTCACCCCACGCGTGCGGTGTCCCCCCCACACCGGGCAGCCTGCAGCACGCCAGCCGGGTGCCCTACGGTTGCACCCAGTTCTGACGCTGTCTGCCTGGAGCCCCCACAGGCGAGGGGCCGAGGCCCAGGAGACGGCGTCCCCTTCACACGCCGACCACAGCAGTGGGTCTGCGAGTCCCCCAGGTTCTGTGCAACCCGGCTGCAGACCGGAGGGACCCACACCCCCCGTTCGGGTTTGACGGATTTGCTGGAGCGACCTGCAGACCTCAGGGAAACGCTTATTTACCAGTTTACCAGTCTGTTTTTATGAAGATCTATTTATTTATTTGAGAGAATGAGAGAGCGAGCACGAGCGGGAGGGGCAGAGGCAGAGGGAGTGAGAATCCCAAGCAGACTCCCGCCGAACGTGCTGAGCTGGGAGCCCAGTGTGGGGCTTGGCCTAGGACCCTGAGATCACGACCTGAGTCGAAACCAAGAGTCGGACGCCTCACCGACTGAGCCACCCAGGTGCCCCCAGTTGACGCGTCTGTTAAAGGACGTGATGAAGGACACAGACGAGCACCCGATGGAGAGGCACATATGGCGAGGTTTGGGAGGGTCGCCCTCCCGGTGTGGACGGTGGACGTGTTCACCAACCTGGAAGCTCCTGAATCGTGTATTTTTTGGATTTTATGGAGGCTTCTTTACACAGGTGATCAATCCTTAACTCCATTTCCAGCCCCCTCCCCTCTCTGGAGGTTGGGGGTGGGGCTCAAAACTCCAAGCTTCTAACTGAGGCGGCTCTTTCTGGTGACCATGCCTCATCCAGGAGCCCCTGCCCCCCAAGAGTCACCTCGTTGGAACAGGAGGTGCTCCCAGTTCTCT
The DNA here is from genome assembly GCF_011800145.1 of Mirounga leonina. NCBI lineage: Eukaryota > Metazoa > Chordata > Mammalia > Carnivora > Phocidae > Mirounga > Mirounga leonina. The sequence continues at coordinate 10,516,775 of NW_023270816.1, forward strand.
TATCCCTTAGGAACTCACAAGGATTTTAGGAGCTCTGTGCCAGGAACTGAGGGTCAGAGATCTATACATATATATATTTTTTTCTTTTCCTATTATCTCACAAGTATTAAACTAAGTTCCCAATACACTGAATCAGGTTCATCTGATTTGTGAGCTAGTATTCTTTCTACCATGAAATAAATGCTTCATAAAAGAAAGCCAATCAGGGAGATCCTTTACAACCACTAAGTAAAATAGAATTTCAATCTTCTGTATTAAAAAAAGAAATCTTCTGTGTTTTGAGTTGGATTATCTCATAATCCATTCTGTTATGGAGTTCTGATATAATTGCTTGGAAATTTCAGCGTATCTTGTAATCCGATGACTCAATACTATCTCGTTGGCTGGGGGGAAGGGTGAGTCCACAACTGGTTGCCAGGCTGCCGAGAACCGAGCTGGGCTTTGTGCCAATTCTGGTGAGTGACCTGGAGGTCACTGCCATGGCCCCAGGCCATGCCGGGTAGCACATGCGTGCTGGGGCGCTGGCAGGGACCCTCCTCCCTGATGCATTCATCACCCTCACATCACCAACGCTCATCACTCACGCTATCAACACCAGCAGAAGGAGCAAGGAGAAATCCGGAGACCATCATAAATCTACGCCCAGATGCCAGGGGGCCGAGAGACGAGAGTCCCATTTTTCTCTGGTGAGCTCTGGCAAGTTACAGGTTTGGCGTGTGTTCCGTACCAAGAAGCAGGGTGCTGCGTTCACTTGAAGCAAATTCAAAATGACCTGAACAAAGTGTGCATTGTTCCCCTCTTCTGTTTGCAGTTTGTAAAGAGTTCGGATGGTCTTCCAAGAGCTGACATGATCTGGCACGGAGCACGCCTGTGATAAAGCCCAGAGTAAAATTGGTAAACCCTGTGAAGGTTTTCTAACCTCTTTTTCTGCTTGCAATTTTCCTTTTAATCTGAATTCCCATAAATGTGACAGTTAGAACAGAAGAGGTAGAGGCCCAGCCATCAGCAGGGAGCCAGTCACTCCGCGGGCTCCAGGGTCTGGGGCCCGAGGGCCGAGGACAAGGGCGCCGGGCTGGAGACTCCCCTCGTCTGGAGCAGGGACCTGCATGAGCGGCTGTGGATGTGTGGGGACAATCTGAGGACCGCGTGCTCAGTGCTGCGGGTGTGAAGTCTGTTGAAGGACCCTCAGCATGTTTCCATCATTGTCTCATCTGTGTCTGCCCTTCCCCCCAGAGGAGTACTGCCCTTCACGGACACCCAAGCTCAGGGCTCATGGTGTTACTGACTTGGACCAAAATCTTTGTGGATTCAAGCTTTTGCCAATTTCTTTCAGGAGAGGCCCCAAAATTTCCATTAAAAGTTAACTTGTACAGATTTAAAATTACAAACCATAACTTGTGACCCATTTTTATGAAGCAGCTCCTCTTTCCTGTTGTTTGATCAGCAAACATTTACTGAGAACCTGCTACGTCCTCTCCAGCAGGAGCAGGGTATGGAGTTCTGTGAGGAAGGGAGACATGGCTCTGCTCCTCCTGGAGCATAAGAAAAGCCATGAGAAATTTCCTTTGAAAATAAACATTCACGCCATCAAGAGACAGCCTGCTAAGCACACATGTGTTGTCTATTCTTCCATTACTCACACTGGTGATCTTGGATGCATTCCCTGACATAGATCGACCCCAGTAAAATAAACAATGGAGGGAGTCCTACTTATCTTTGTAGTATTGCATTTAAACATTTCCCATTAAACATGTATTTCTCATATTCAGGTATAATCCACTCGGTCCAGTTTCTCAAGAAAAATCTGTAGAAGGTTTCTGTAACTCAGGACTTGACTGATTCTAGATTATTTAATGAGAACTGCATCTAGCACTGTGAACATATTGTATGGCCATCTACACTGTGCATATTTAAGTGAGGATTAATGTGTCTGGTGAACTTGGGTTGTTCAGTAACTATAATGGCAGCTGTGGGGAACTCATGGTTTTGATTATTTCAGCCTGGGTTCTTAGTAGAAATTACAGAAAGTTCTTGGCTACTGTTCACATATTTATTCCAAGTATGGTGTTTATATACTAGCTTGTTAATCAGATTACTTGAGCAGCAGTCCGTCCTTCTTTATAGTTTGCTCTTCAAGATGGTGGCTCTGTCTTGTTTCAGTTTTCTTTTCTTTGGCTTAGTAGCTGGGTCCTTTTGAGTTTTGAGTTCTCTTTGCAGATTTCTCATGTATTTGTGGTTATGGAGATGGCAATTTAAACCCCCTCTGAGGAGAAGATTCACTTTATGTTTAGAGTTGAGGCTCTGAGCATATCCCGCTTGGGTGGCGGCATGAATGCTGTGAGGTTTCCTATAGAACACCATCAGTCCCTCTGACCAACAATGGATAATACACACGAATCATGGTTTCCACCAGTGGTCAAGGAACCCTCTACATCACACATAGTCCCTTCAGGAACCACTGAAGAGGGAAGGAGAGGGACCGTGTCACACACCAAGTGTATAATTATGAAACTATAGCATCAGAATAACATAGGATGCCTTGCTAACCTGTGAATGGAGATAGGGTCATGTTAACAACCAAAACACAAATTTTACTGGAGTTAAGGAATCTTGCAAAGATGCCTGTTTCATAGGAGGTTAGAAACAGTTTGGACCAACCATCATGAAACCACACAATGCCACCATAACTTCTGACCATGTTTCAGGGCAAGATTGTGTCTACACCACAGGTTTACCCCTACGTGCTGGAGCTCAGAAGCCCTGGAGATCTAGAGCCTAAGGCAGCTTTGTTGCCAAGTCCTAATGGAAACACCTTCTTCTCTGTTCTGTGTTAGTTACTCTCAGGAAAGTCCCAAAGCCTTGCCATTTGTATCCTAAACTTATGTTAGTGTAAGTGTTAGTGTAAGTGGTGAAGAAGAAACACAAAATTTACTCAGATTGAATAAACTGAGGACATGTATCCCCTTTACTAGGCTCAAGACTGATTCCATCTTCCTCATAAACCTTGGGATTCAAAAGTTGGTATTAGCAAAGGATAACAGTCTTGTCCCTCTGTCCAGCTTAAAGTATAATCCAATAGGTCAGTCTCTCCGGGGAACCACTTAGACACTTGCCTTCCCTCCTTCCTCCTGCCACCATGAGTGGCTCCTGCAGATGCTCCGAGGTATGCACCCCCTGTGATGGAGGCAGGTGGACGCACCCCCAGTTGTGCCCTCTGCTTCTCAAGCAGTAGCCTTTTCCTCTCATTTGCCTCATATTCTGCTGGCATTTGGTGTGAAAGCGGTGGGTGCCTTTTGTTGGCCCAAGTACTGCTCAAGGCACATAGTGGTTTTTGCCGACTCCATCCTGCTTCGGCTCCTACTGGCCGTATATCCCTGACTTTCTGCCTGTGGTCTCCACCAGGCACCTCGGCTCAGCAAGAACCCACCAGCTATGCCACGGGGCCAGCTCGTCTTGCTGTGGGGGCACATGGCTGCTGGCAGGAGAGGTTGTCTCTCTTGACTGCAGTCTCACGGGCATGTGGCGTCAGAGAGACTTGCGAGTGCCAAGCGAAGCAACCTCCTGTGGAGCAGGGCACGCTGCCTTTCACCTGGGCCAGCAGGGCTCTCAAAGCCCCTGACGGGTCCTAAACCATCCACCTCCCCACCCCACTCTGCTTGTTTCCCTAAACTAACACTCACATGTGTCCTCTCCAGCACCGTCTTTCGTGACAGAAATAATACCTCTGTACCAGGCATGGCATTAGACACTTCAGCTCATTTTCCCCACAACAAATCCTGAGATAGTGAGAGCTGTTATCTTCATGATCTCAATTATACAGTCAAGGAAAAGGGATAGTGCGAAGTTGCAGTGCCTGCTTACGATCTCAGACCTAGGGAGTGACATTAACCACCACCCCATCCTGCCCCGCATTCAAACCTCACGAGGACCCTGAGACATGGTCAGTGACGGAGCACACTTCACAGACAGAAGCCTGCCCACCAGTGACAGTGCGGGGATGGGTAGCTCCAGAGTCCGTCCTGGAGGCTAGGGGTTGGCACACTGCAGTCCGGGTTTTGTTGTGCTACGACCACACCCCTTTCCTTACGGTCTGTCTATGGCTGCTTTCCAGCTACAGCAGCAGAGCTGAGTAGTTGCAACCAAAACCATATGGCTTACAAAGCCTACAATACATATTCTTGGCCCTTTACAGAAAGTTTGCTGACCCCTGTCTAAGCCACCAGATCACACTTCTCCCACCACACACTAAGCCTTGACTGGGGGCAGAAATGGCTTTCTTTACACTACAGGAAGGCATCTGGGGTCTTCTCTGCACAGCATGCTGTCTTGCTAAAGAGGATGCAGGTACCCCTTTTGCTGGTTTGATAACTGTTGCAGTGATTGGGTTTCTAGGTGGAAGGCCAAGGGGCTAGATTTAAGAGGTATGTTCAAGGCACAGCTCTAATATTTGCAAGCAATCTCTGTCCCAGCTGTCTCCGTCTTCACTCATACAGCCCTCACAAAGGCCGGTGTGAGTGCAAGTGGGCTGGACAAAGGGAAACACATCAGGACAGAGCTTTCGCACCTGGGGATCACCTGCCCCGCTACCTAGACCTGCACACTGGGACTCAGTTATCATGCCTGGTTTCACTTCCTTTGGTTCATTTGTCTCCCAGGAGGTACTCACACTCTCTTCAAGAGGCTCACCCCATTGCTTTTCTAGATGAGGTCAGTTGTGTCTGAATCCCAAATGACGCCCAGTTAGAACTACCATTACACTGCATATGCAAGCACCAGAGGTTTGTTCCAGAGTTCCTGCGTCAGTGGGAATGTAGCCCAATCTGTAATCAATACCCACATTCGTCCCTGCCAAAGAGGAGGGGGATAGGAAGTAAGTACAGAGGTTCATGCTTATGTGAAAGGGAGACTGGTGAACCAGATTCCTTGCTGTTAGGTACGCAAGGTTCTTTTGCTTTGGCAAGACCCAGACACAAAATCTGCCATTAACACTGACTCATGAATCATAAAATTATTATTAGGAAAAATAGGGGAGAGGCACAAGCAAATATCCAAATGACAAAAAATAATCTATTCTTGGTTTATTTTCATGTAAAGTTCTATAAATGAAACCATCTGGTTTTCTACATCTTTTAATAGTCTTCTTAGCTTACAGTAAGTTTTTTCAAACTGCAAGTGGACATAGACGACATGTGTCATTACTTAGAACCCAGGCGTGCAAACATCATTAGCATGAAGACTTGAAATGGCATGCTTCATGTGCTCTTTGTAATGCTCTCCAGAACTTGTCGGGGATTCTAAAAATGAATTTTTGTTCCCAGAAAATGTGTTATGTTTTAACAAAGGCCACTTATTAACTATTTCTCACTAACAAAGGAGATAAGACAATATCGATCACATACAAATTTATAATTGACTCCATGTAGAACAGACACCCAGTTCTCCCCTCAAGACCCTAAAGCTGTCACCATGGTGCCCCAGAACCCCAGAACACCAAAGACAGAACAGAGCTCACTTGACTAGTCTTCTAGTCTCCTGGCTTTTTCAAGGAAGAATGGCTGCCATTTTTTTTAAGCATGCTGTCATAGTCACGGTACTTAGTTCTTGGAAACTAAACATCAGTACTAAGAAAAATGTTAAGTATGTAAAGTTGGTCCTGAAGTATCAGTGACCAGCAGCCACATATATGAAGCTGGGGCTTGTCCACCGTGATCTCATGGGTTGGCTCTAAAGGATAAATTCTACATTAAAATTTAAACCTCCAAGAGTGTTCCTAAACCAACAGTGCTCCCTGGATCCTAACAAGAGTAAATGCAAATCTTCTTTAAAGGAGAGCATTTCAGGGCGCCTGGGTGGCTTAGTCAGTTAGACGTCTTCCTTTGGCTCAGGTCATGATCCCAGGGTTCTGGGATCGAGTCCCACATTGGGCTCCCTGCTCAGCAAGGAGTCTGCTTCTCCCTCTACCCCTGTCCCCTGCTTGTGATCTCTCTCTCTCGGATAAATAAATAAAATCTTAAAGGAGAGCATTTGGTGTCCTTATGTATTATTAAGTTGAACTACACGTATGAGCTCACAATTAAAATTTACCGAAACTACTAGAAAAAATTACCACCATGAAAGAGAGTCACAGAAACCAGAACAACACTGAGACCAAGGAGAAAAGACTATAAAAAATAAGGAGACATAATTTAAAATATAAAACTTTCAGACATGAAAAATATAATCACTATAATTAAAAACTCCATGATTAGTTAAAAAGAATGATGAGAGATTAGTAAAATGGAAGACTGTTCTGAAGAAATCACACAAGAAGTAGCTGGAGCTAGAGTGAGGTGATAAGTGTGAAAGAAAGTTTAAAAGATATGAAAAATTGACTGAAGAATTCTAATGTATGTCTAAACTGAAGGCAAGGAAAAAGAATTAAAAAATTGGAACAGAAACAATATTTTGGGGGGCGCCTGGGTGGCTCAGTCAGTTAAGCCTCTGCCTTCGGCTCAGGTCATGATTCCAGGGTCCTGGGATCGAGCCCCGAGTTGGGCTTCCTGCTCAGCGGGGAGCCTGCTTCTCCCTTTCCTCCCCGCTCACTCTTGATCTCTGTTGCTATCTCTGTCTGTCTGTCTGTCTGTCTCTCTCAAATAAATAAATAAATAAATAAATAAATAAATCTTTAAAAAAGAAATAATATTTTGGTAGAGTTAATAGCTGAATGTATACCAAGTGTGACAACAACAAAAAAGCCCACTACCTCTATTCCAGTAAATGTTCAGAGCACCAAACACAAAGAGAAGATCTTAAATGTGGCTAGAGAAACAAGAGGGCATCTTAAATGAAATAATAACTAGACTATCAGAAAACTTCTAAGTAGAAACAAGGAAAATTAGAAGACAGAAGAATAAAATTTTCAAAGTTCCAAAAGAAAAGAAATGTCAACTGAGAATGGTGTGCCTGCCAAAATTAGATTCAAGAACAAGGGCAATATAAAGATCAACACAAAGTCACCTCTGAGTAGAATACTGTTAAAGATAGTGCTAAATGACATACTTCAAAAAGGAAAAATAATCACTGAATGAAAAAAAGGAATAAAGAGAAAAAAGAATGATAATTTATGGGGGAAAATGTTAGCAAACATATGGTAAACATAACAATAATAATAATAACAATAATAATAATATTCCTTGGGGTTAGAGACAATAAAATAAAATAAATAAAAAACTAAAATACACAGAAACAACTGCATATAAATTGGGAGGAGTAAGAGATGTTAAAACATTCTGCCGTTAAGCTTCAGGATTCCTCTTGTGAAGCCTTAAGCTCCAGTATTCTTTTTTGTACTGTCTTCTGGTTTTGGTATTAAGATGAGTCTGGCCTTTTAAATATGTTGGGAAGTATCCCTCCCTCTTTTATTTTCTGAAAGAGGTTGTGTACAATTGGTGTTAACTCTTCTCTATTGTTTGGTAGAACTCCAGTGAAATCAACCTGGAGATTTTTCTTTTTGGAGAACTTCTTAGTTACAAATTAAAAGGCTTTAATGGTTATAGTACTATTCAAATGATGTATTTCATCTTTGTTGAGATTTTGTATTTTGTGATTTTCAAGGAATTGGTTCATGTCTTCCAGGTTGTAGAATTTATGAGCATAAATTAGTTGTTACATTCCCTTATTTTCCTTTTAATAGCTGTAAGATCTGCAATGATGGATTTTATTTTATTCCTCATGTTGCTAATTGGTGTCTTCTCTCTTTTCATAAGCCATACTACACAATAAATTTCATTGATTTTTCAAAGAACCAGCTTTTGGTTTCACTGATTTTTTATTGAATTTCTCTTTTCAACTTCATTGATCTCTGTTCCTTCTTATTTCTTTTCACCCACTTGCTTTTGATTTATTTTGTTTTTTCCCCCTAGTTTATTTAAGTAGGAACTTAGATTATTGATTTGAGACTTTTACTATTTTCTTTTTTTAAAAGATTTGTTATTTATTTATTTATTTGACAGAGAGAAACACAGCGAGAGAGGGAACACAAGCAGGGGGAGTGGGAGAGGGAGAAACAGGCTTCCCGCTGAGCAGGGAGCCCGATGCGGGGCTCGATCCCAGGATCCTGGGATCATGACCTGAGCCAAAGGTAGACGCTTAATGAATGAGCCACCCAGGCATCCCACTTTTTACTATTTTCTAATATAAACAATCTGTGGTATACATTTTCCTCTCAGCATTACTTCAGCTGTATCCCACATACTTTTACATGTTGCATATTCATTTCCATTCAGATTGACTGATTGACTTAATTTTTATTTTATTTTTTTAAATTATTTTTAAGGTTTTTTTTTTTTTGAGACTTCCTTTTAGACCCATGGGATATTTAGAAAGCTGTTGTTTAATTTTCTTGTATTTAGAGATTTTCCTGTCAACTTTTAGTTATTGTTTCTAGTTTGCTTCCATTATGCCAGAGAACATGCTCTACTTGATTTCAATTATTTTCAATTTCTTGAAGCTTCTTTGATGGCCCAGAATATAGTCTATCCTGATGAATATTTCATGGTATTTGTAAAAAAAAAAATTATATAGTTGTTGGGTGGTGTGTTCTATACATGTCAGTCAGATATTGTTGATTAATTATATTGTTCAGATCTATATATCCTAGCCATTTTTCTATTAGTTGTGTTGCGTAGAGGGGATGTTGGAATCCCCAACTGTAACTATGGACCTGCACATTTCTCCTTTCAGCTCTATCAGTTGTTGTTTTTGTTTTCTTTAATCTGTTTTTCTAGCTTTAATGAAGTATAATTGACAAATAAAATTTTATATATTTGAGGTGTAAAATGTGATGATTTGATATACATCTACCCTGTGAAATGATTTCCACAATCAGGTTAATTAACACATCCACCACCTCACATAGTTACCTTTTTCTTTTTGTGGTGAGAATGCTTAAAATCTGTTCTTTTAGCAAATTTCAAGTGTACAGTTATTAACTATAGTCACCATGCTGTACATTAGATCATCATGCTGTACTTATTTGTCTTATAATTGTTGATTTGTGTATTTTGAGACTCTGTTGTTTGATGCATACATATTTTGGATCATTATGACTTCCTGTGAGTTGATTTCTTGATCATTTATGTAATGTTCCTCTTTCTTTATAGTAATTTTCTTTGCTCTAAAGCCTCCTTTTTCAGATGATTAATATAGCCACTCTGCTTTTTTAAATTGATGGTTCCATGGATAGCTTTTTCTATCTTTCTACTATCAAGCTATGTTGAAATTGAAGTGAATTTCTTATGAAGTGCATATAGTTGGGTGATTTCTTTATCCACTCTGCCAGTCTTTGTCTTTATTGGTGTATTTAGGCCATTTGTATTTAATGTAATTATTTTGACTCATCGCTATCATTTTATGCTTTGGCTTCTTTCTATTGTTTTTTTTTTTATTGTTTCTTATTCCTATTAATGTTTTTCTCCCTTCTTTGTGTTACCTGAACATTATTTTGCATTCCATTTTAATTTATTTATAGTATTTTTGAGTGAATCTCTTTGTACACTTTTCATAGTGGCTGCTCTGGATGTTACAATATGTACAGATGGCTTATCACACTCCACTGGTATCAGTACTCTACCACTTTGAGTAAATGTCAAAACTTCACTTTTACTTATGTGACTTTCCCTCCCCTGCTTTTAAATATCATTGTCTTGTTTATCAGATGGAGTTATAATTTGTGTTATAATTATCAAATATAACTTAAAGAATTCATGAGAAAATGAGTTTAATATAGATGTCTATGCCTGTATCCCTGATCTTTCTGTTGCTCCTTCTTCCATCCTGTTTTCTTCTATTATTTTCTTTATAATTTAATACTTTCCTGTAGCCAGAATTTAAGCACAGATGCATAGACTTCTTTTCACTTTTCCTTCCTCTGAATGTTATTTCCATGTAATTTCTCAGTTATTTTTTTTTCAGATATAGAATTTGCAGTTAACAGTTCTTTTCCTTCATCACTTAAAAGTGTGCTAAAAATAAAGAAAAGAAGAAAGAAAGAGAAAGAAAGAAAGAAAGAAAGAAAGAAAGAAAGAAAGAAAGAAAGAAA